>NC_056748.1:697357805-697562805 GCF_019279795.1 Protopterus annectens
AGGCAAAGGAGGAAAGGCATAAACTGATATATTTTTCCAGTTGAAGGACAGAGCATCCACTTTCCAAGCATGTTTGTGGGGAGTCCTTGTGCAGAATTTGTCCACTTGGTATTTCTGGGGGGAGGCAAACAGGTCTATATCAGGGATCCCCCATTTGTTGATCAACATGTTGAAAATCTTTGGTTTCCAGTTTCCACTCGTGTGGGTCCATGTGATTTCTGCTTAGTTAATCTGCCAGTGTACTTAGTTTTCCTGGCAGGAATTGAGCCTGTAGATGCACTTGGTAGCTCAAGGCTGTGTCCCACAGAGCCATGGCTAGTCTGCAGAGGGGGTAAGAATGGGTACCCCCTCTGCTTGTTTATGTACCACAACAGTGGTGTTGTCAGTCTTTACCATTAATTGTCCTGGAAGAATGTGGTCTTTGAAGGCTGATTCTGTGCAGCTAACATTTCTTTTTCCAAGGTAAGAACTCAGAGGCACACCACGGCAATCGAAGCTGACTTTATTGTAACAAACAACACAGGAGACCAGGTCAATAGTTAGCGCTTTCACGTCTATTAGAATGCTTCATCAGACTATATACCTAGATCATTAATTCACTTTCTTATAACAACTGTTATCCAATAAAAACACAAATAACATCTGACATCATATCCTCTAATGCATTTCACATTTCCTTTGTGAAAACATTTAAAATCTCATTGTGAACAACCCTGGTAAACATCTTCAACAACAACACACTCCATTCATCATCCTACACCCGTGCACAAACCGAATACACATAAATGCAAAATGTATATAAAAACACATAAAAATATAAATATAAAAATATATATTAAAATATATACATATACATATAAATATAAGCTATTAAAAAAAAATATATATATATATATATATGGGTCTAGGTTAGAAGATCGACAGCTGATATAACCGACAACGGATTAGCGGGCGCCAGATGATCGACACTCGGAAGACCGGCCTACGGATGAAAACTCCGACGCCAGGGATAGTGAGTTGGAAAGAAGGCTGTGTGAGTATGCGGTGGTGACGGACGTTAGGGTGCGACTAAGGTAAGTGTGGATAGTGACAGTCTGTGGGGATAGGGGTGGGTTAAGTGAGTTAGGGTTAGGGCGCGGGTTAGGTAAGTGTGCGGTAGTGGTATTTTTGGGTTAGAGGTTAAGTGAGTTAGGTTAGAGGCTGGTTAGGTAAGTGTGCGGTAGTGGCAGTTTTTGGGTTAGGCGGGTTAAGTGAGTTAGGTTAGGCGGGTTATGTAAGTGTCGGTAGTGGTATTTTTGGGTTAGGGGTGGGTTAAGTGAGTTAGAGTTAGGGGGCGGGTTAGCTGAGTGTGCGATAGTGACGGACCTTAGGGTAAGGGTTTGGGTTAGGGTTGGACATAGTTGTGTGTGTGAGGTTTAGTGTGGGTTTGTGAGGATTTTGGTGTGCTTGTGTTCTGTGTGTGGTTTTGGATAAGGGGATGTGTTTTGTTAGTTGATTGTTGTTATTGTGGTGTGTGCAGTGTGTGGGGTTTCGTGTTTGTGGACCGTCGGTTACTTGTTTGTCGGGCATGTGAGGTGTCGTGTTTATGGTTTGTCGATAATGTGGTATCGATGTTTTTGTTGTCGGTGAAAGTGGCTGTCGATCTTATGACCTAGAACCATATATATATATATATATATATATATATATATATATATATATATATATATATATATATATTTTTTTTTTTATATATCTCCTTTTGATGAAATGGCCCCAGATCATGTTGATATGAATGAAATTTAATAGTTGATGGTGACTGTCCCTTTTACATCATGTTGTATTATATTGTCAGATATATACATTTTTAACCTAGATGCTTGCACTCCGTGTTTTGCTGATACATATATTTTTATATTTTTAGTTTATATTTATATGTATATGTATTTATATATTTTCATATATATATTTTATATACATATATTTTTATATGAAAAGTATTGGTTACAGTCAGGGTGTCCCACAGGGTTCTGTCCTTTGGCCCACACTTGTTTAGACCGTCGCTTTCAGACCTATCTTTTTCATCTGAGGTGTTCTACAGTCTGTATGCAGATGACCTGAAATTGGGTAAACTGATTATGTGCATTACAGATGGGGCATATCTGCAAAAGAACTCGACTAAACTGACCATTTGGGGGAGAGGAGAATAATATGCTGATAAATGCATCAAAAACTAAGCATATGAGACTTGCGAGACATAAATTGAAATGCAAATATTTAATTACAGCATACAGTGATTGAAACTGTAGATTAATTTAGGGACTTGGGTGTATGACAATATTTCTCTACTCACTGGATATGCTCCTGTTCTCCCCCACTAACCTGTTCTCACCCTCCTCTCTCTTCTTGCTCTCAAATAGCCTCGTGTCCTCCTTTGGCTATGACGCTTGCACCTTCATTTGATCATTTTTTTCCTTTTCTAGTACTTCACATTCATATATGTATATGAATAAAAAAAATAATACTGTTTTTGTTCTGAATTAATTGATGTAATGAAGTTCTGTTTATTTACACTAAATGTTAATGTGTCATTTGTTCTCCCTCAGACATTGTATATCATGGTTTATGTTTAACTATGTTACTTCTCTGGAGCTTTTCTCCCCGGGTCTCCGCTGATAACAGGCTACTTGCTCAGTCGGACATTACCCGGTAAATAAATAAATATGGGTAGAGCCAGCTTTGAGTTTTTCTAATCATATCAACCAATTGGTTAATGGTAGTTATAGAACTACAGATCGTACAAAAAGAGTTGTAAAGTCTAGGAAATCAGAAATGATGAATTCATTGTTTTTAATTACAGTAGACTAAAACTTGGGAATGGAATAACAATATGGAAACCTTACAAGAAAACATGCATGAGTAAACTGGAAAGAGTACAGCGGAAAAATAACAAGGGCATTCACGGATGTGAAAATTTAAGTTACTATAAAAGAATAAAATGTCAAAACTTGTACATTGTTTTTTTATAAACATTTAAGAGGAGGTCTTATTTCGGTATACAGATCATTTAGAGACAACTAACTCTGGAAATGTTTGGGGTTATCAAAAAGTACTAGAGAATCATCAGACAACCTATGTAGAAAATTCTATAGGGATGAGAAGTGTACTGATTGGTTCTCTGACAGAGCAGCTGATGCATGGAACAGACTACCAAATTACATTAAAGTAAGCACTAGTTTAGATATTTTTTAAGAATAGCCTGGATGCTTATTATTGGAACAAGTGTTTTGGTATATTGGCAAGCTAGAGGGGCATTAATGCCTGTGCTTGAAATATTTGTATGCATGTATGTATTTTCAAAGAAGTCCACTAGATTCAGTAAGCATGACTTTCCTTTGACAAAGCCAAACTGGGATGGCTACAGTGTCTGCAGGTCTCCTATGTCTTGTTTGAAAATTTCCATAGCAATTCTTTCCATGACTTTGCAAATAAAACTGGTCAGACTAATGGGTCCATAACTTTCAGGATCTGTTGAAGGTCTTCCCTTATAAAGAGGAATAACAGTCGCAGTCTTCCATTCACGTGGCACACAGCCTGTTGTGAGACTGTAGTTAAATAATAACTCCAGGGGTCCTAATATGTTGTATTTTTGGCTATTCAGGAGGCATCCTGGGATGTTATCAGGGGCCACTGAGGCCACATTCTTTGCTTTAGTAAGTGTAGCCAGTACACGCTCCATAGTTATAGTTGGAGGGGATATGTTTGAGGGTATTATTGGGGGGGGGGGGGGGTAAAGTTGAAAAGTACAGTTTTGTACCTACCATAAATGTAGATGTTTGAGTGTTCACACTGCTGCAGTCATTACACTTGGGTTATCCTGCTGTCAGGCGGTCCCACAGTCGGCCTGAGTTCCAAAGTCTTGGTCCGGCGTCGGTTGCTGTCGCTTCTTCCCTGACGTCAGGGCGCCAGAGGTATATAAGATGCATCCGATGCCATTTTCTTCAGTTTTTCTTGCCCCAGATGTCAGGTGCCCCCAAGTAGGTAGGAAATACATATTGCTAATCAAAAATAAATATCTTCAGTTACCAGCAAATACACCCCAAAGGTTGTACAGGATAGAAAGGTATAGATAAGTCCAGCTAGTTCAGAGGGGATGGAGGGAGGGTAACCTGGACTGCTGCAGTGTGAACACTCGAACATCTACATTTATGGTAGGTACAAAACTGTACTATGTTCACCATGTTACACTGCTGCAGTCATTACACTTGGGTAGAATCCCAAAGCTGAGGTTGGGTGGCTGGTCTATAAAGAATTAGTATTGGCTATGAGGCCCTGCAGAACTGCAGTGGCAAATCCTGCTCTGGATTTTGAGTAAAGAGGCAGGTGGTAATGCTTGGTAAAGGTGTGCACTGAACTCCAAGTTGCAGCCTCCAAAATTTCCTTGGTAGGTACTCCTCTGAGATAGGCTGTTGAAGTGGCTGTTGCCCTGGTGGAATGTGGCCTAATGTTATTTGAGACTGATTTTCCAGGCTGTGTGTAGCAGTGCCGAATACAGTGTCCTATCCATTTGGATATAGTCTGCTTTGAGATAGCCTTGCCCTGTGATCCTGCAGCATATGCTACAAACAGTTGCTCAGTTTTCCTGAAAGCCTTTGTTTTGTCCAAGTAGAAGCGTAGCTGCCTGTGTATGTCCAAAGAATGCAGAGGTTTCTCCCCTTTATTCTGGGGGTTTGGATAAAAAGTTGGCAAATGGATGGTTTGGTTAAGAGCCACACTAGATACCACCTTTGGCATAAAGGTAGGGTTTGTCCTTAAAGATACCCTGTCCTGATGAAAAATTATAAAACGTTCCACTGCCATTAATGCCTGTAGCTCTGAGACTCTTCATGCTGAAGTTACTGCCAGGAGCAGAGCTGTTTTCCATGATAAAAATTTTAGATCGGCTGTATTGACTGGCTCAAAAGGTGGTAGGATCAGTTTTTCCAAAACAAAATTGAGGTCCCAAGTTGGTGTTGGTGCTCTCCGGGGCGGTCTTATGTTTTTAGTCCCTCTGAGGTACTGCTTTAGCAAGGGATGAGAGAATAAAGGAGGATCCGTGTTGTAATGTGCTGAAATGGCAGAGGCGTGGATCTTAATTGATGAGAAGGATAGGCCTCTGTCCAGCATCTCAGTTAAGTATTGTAAAATCTGAGGAATGTTTGGAACAAGAGGGTCAAGGCTTTGAGCCTGGTTCCAGGCGCAGAATCTCTTCCATTTTTCTGAGTAAGCTTTCCTGGTGCTAGGCCTCCTGGCCTCCAAAATGACATCCATAACAGCTTTAGAGAGAGTTGTTGTCTGTTTGACTAATGTATCTGCCATGCAGCCAGGTTTAGAGTTTTGAGCTGACCGTGCAGGATCTGATTGTTTTGTTGAGTCAGAAGGTGTGGGATTTGAGGCAAAATCCATGGTGGGCCTTGAGCCAAGTTCCTTAAGATAGGGTACCAGTGCTGGCGTGGCCAGTCTGGAGCAATCAGGATCATCTGTGTTTTTTCTTGTCTGGCTTTTAGGAGTAACTTTGAAAGGAGAGGCAGTGGCGGGAAGGCATAAACTTTTAGGTTTTTCCAGCTGAAGAGAAGAGCATCCACTTTCCATGCTTGTTTGTGATAAGTCCTTGTGCAGAAGTTTTGTAGTTGGCAATTCAGCGGGGAGGCAAAAAGATCTATGTTGGGCATCCCCACTTTTGCGTTACCATGCTGAAGATTTGTGGATTCAATTTCCATTCGTGAGGGTCCATGATATTTCTGCTTAGATCGTCTGCCAGAGTATTTTTCTTTCCTGGCAGGAATTGTGCTTGCAGGTGAACTTGATACCTTACAGCTGTGTTCCACAAGGTCATGGCTTGCCTGCATAGGGGATAAGAATGAGTGCCCCCTTGCTTATGTACCAGATTACTGTGGTGTTGTCTGTCTTTAGTAGCAATTGTCCTGGATGTAGAAGGTCCTTGAAAGCTGTTAGGGCATTTTGAACAGCCAACATCTCTTTTTGATTGATGTGAAGATGCATCTGGTCTGTGGTCCACTTGCCCTGAATGCATTTTCCTGCCATGTGTGCTCCCCAGGCGTAATCCGAAGCATCTGTTGTTAGAGTTTGCCTGGCTGTGGGTTGGGTAAAAGGCTGACCCTTGTTTAGGTGACATGCCTGTGCCCACCATCGAAACTCCTGTTGTAGGCAGGGAATCATTGGTATTACTGCTTCTAAACTGTGAGAGTGTTGAGTCCAAACACTTTTCAGGTACCACTGGAATTTCCTCATATGCAGTCTGGCATATGGTATTAGTAGTATGCAGGGTGTCATGAATCCCAGGGCCTGCAGAATGTTTTTTGCAGGGAGATGGTACTTTCTTGCCAGCAATTGAAAATATCGAGTTAGTTGAACTTGTTTGTCTGGCGTGAGGTAAGCCATCTGGGCAGTTATATTTAAGCTGGCACCCAGGAATATAATCTGTTGCGAGGGCACTAGTTTTGACTTCTTTTCGTTTACTGTGTACCCTAGAGAAATTAGCAACCTTTTTACAAACGCCAGATGCTGTAGAAGAATGTCCTTTGTCTCTGCTTGAATGAGGCAGTCGTCCAGATTTGGATATATTTGAATTCCTTTTTGTCTGCAAAATGCAATTACTGGTGCCAGGCACTTTGTGAAGACCCTGGGCGCAGTAGATAAGCCAAAGGGCAGTGCAGAGAATTGGTAGTGCATTGTACCAGCTTTGAATCTGAGGTATCTTCTGCAATTTTGTCTGATAGGGACATGCAGGTATGCCTCTTTGAGGTCCAGAGTAACAAGCCAAGCCTTCTTGCCCAGCATGGGTAGAAGCTGCTGTAATGTCAACATTTTGAATTTAGGAATATCCAGGTAAGTATTCAGAATTGAAAGGTCTAGTATGGGTCTCCAGGCCTTGTCCTTTCTGGAGACCAGGAAGAGTCTTGAGTAAAATCCTTGTCCTTGTTCCTGTTGTGGTACTTTTTGAATAGCTCTCATGTCCATGAGGGCTGAAATTTGTTTTTGTGCCTCTGCCCATTGATTTTGTGGCAGGTCTGGCATTCCTTTTAGCCTTGGTAAAATATGAAAGTGGAATCTGTAACCTTGAGACACAATAGTCAAGACCCATTTGTCTTGGGTGATTGTTTGCCAGTTTTGAGAAAAAAGTGCTAGTTTTCCCCCTAAGGGGGCTTCCAAAAGAGACATGCTTGCCGTACGAAGGGGAAAGTCATTGTGACTGTTTCCTGTAAGGTTGAGACTTGTCCTCACCACCTTTTGGGGTTGAGGTGCCCCACTGTCGTTGTCTGTTTGAGCCTTGGGGTTGAGATCTGCCTCTTGGGCATCTGTATCTGCCTCTCTGTGGCCTGTCCACTGGAAAGGACCAATTCTTTGTTGACCAATTTCTGCTAAACCGAGGAGGCTGTACCTGTAAGAAATCCTTGACTGTTTGCATAGATTTAACTTTATCCTCCATTTTCTTTAACACCAAACAATGTATCATGCTGTAAAGGAGCATCAGGTAAACTTTGTTCTTTTAACCAAGCATATCTTCGAATCACAGAACCTGTAACTGCGGCTCTACAAGAGGCCTCTAAAGAATCAAAACCACATTGCAGAGTATGTTTTCCCACCTGTTCAACTGCATGCAATAAATCCTGCATTTCTTTACAGTCAGGAGCTTCTGTGCTTGCAAGCATTTTCTGTTTTAACTGAGCCATTAAATATTGTTGGGACTTAAGCGTGTGAAACTGGCAATTTAAAGCTCTTACTGCTAAAGTTGCACAAGTGTATACTTTCTTCCCCCATCTATCCAAAGCTCTGGAATCTCTGTCAGGGGGTACTGGATTTTTTGCAATGGAAGTCTTAACCCCTATTGGACCCTGGGAAATAGTTTCTGGATCAGCAGAAGGGTTTTTGCAAAGAAACTTGTGAGAGTCAGGGACTCTATAATACCTATCTGGCTTGGCTGGAGCAGGGGGCAGAGAGTCAGGAGATAAGCTGGATTCAGAGAACACATCATCCACAATATCTAGCACAGGCGGAATAGCCAGGGGCCTGTGTTGAGGCAATAAGAGGAAATCCCTGAGCCTTTTCTTGGATTCTGAGTAATCCTGGCTTTCCCAATGGAAATGCTCCCCCATGGTATGTAAAGTTTCTCCAAAAGAATAATCCTCAGGAGGAGAGGCTGAAGGGATAGATTCTTCAGCATCAGAGTCCTCATAGGGGGGTAGAGAGTATCCCTGGTCTGAAGAGGAATCAGAGGAAATGGAAACCTGATCAGAGGAGTCGTAGTCTGTATCCTGCCTAGGCCTTTTCTCAGGAGGGGGATGGGAACTCCTGATTAGAGTAATGAGGTCTTCGGCCATTTTTAAGCATCTGTTTCTTAGGTATGGAAGACTGTCCAGGAGAATGCTGTACTTGTTTCTTTGTCTTTAATGGTACCTTTGTCTTGGCTGTTGTTTTAATGGTAAGTTGCGAAGGTCTGAAAACACCCTCAGAAGCCGATGCCTGCTCAGCGGCTCCGGACCCATCTGAGGGATTAGTTTCTGTAGGCCCAATACCTTGAGTTTCCAGAGGCCTAGATGTCTCCACGTGGGAGTTGGAAGCGGCCTGTGGCTCTGAGGTAGTGGGTGTCAGGGGCTGCGAAAGCGCCTCACTGAGAACCGGTGAACCGGCAACTAGCCTAGAAGAGGTTTCGTCATTGGTTTTGGACCTCGGATGCCTGTCTTTATCCTTGTCTTTGCATTTTTTCGGTATTGAGGTCGTTGGCTGATCCGACGGCATCGTATAATTGAACCTTCGGCCAAAGTAGTGCAAAGCAAAATCAAAACGTCTTTTTATAGTGCGTTTGTTAAATCTAGCACAAAACCGACAACTAGTGACGTCATGATCAGGGCCCTAGGCATGGAATACAGAAAGAGTGGAAGTCCTTATGAGGTATTTGCTTCCCACAAGAAATACAATTATTAACTTTTTCTGACATCGGTCTGAGGCAAGAAAAAAGTTTCCCCAATGGGGTACTTAGCTTTATTGAAGACTTCGGATCTGAAATTCGACTTCGAAAATCTCAGGAGTCGGCCGACCGGCACTTGCGAACTGCTTCTGCTTCGGGCACCGCGCGGCAAGAAAGACTGAAGAAAATGGCGTCGGATGCATCTTATATACCCCTGGTGCACTGACGTCAGGGAAGAAGCGACAGCAACCAATGCCGGACCAAGACTTTGGAACTCAGGCTGACTGCGGGACCGCCTGACGGCAGGATAACCCAAGTGTAATGACTGCAGCAGTGTAACACGATGAACATCTGAATTTGTCCTCTAACAGGTTTGTTATATTGCCAGGCTCAGTCACTGTGGCATCTTTAACCACCAGTTCAGCACACTATTGTGTGCTGCCTTTCAGGTTTCTGACATAGCTGTAGAAGGCATTATGGTTATGTTGCACCTAGGAGGCTATCTTAACCTAAAAGTTGGCTTTGCTTGACCAAGTAAGACCCATTAGTTATCTGTTTAGTTTGGTTGGCAGGGTGGACTAATGGTTAAGGTGTTTGCCTTACAAGCACAAGGTACAGGGTTTGAATCTCACAGGGGATAATTGGCTAGGCTTAAAATGGCTTGCAAGGGCAGTTAGCCTAGTACTAATCTATGAATCTATGATGAGAGAGTTTTTATCTTTATAGGAATTACCCTTCCTGATTTTTGCCATATTTTTTTCACTTTTGTTGTACATCCTGTTAAATTTGTGATGCCACCAGGGCAAATGGTTTCTTGGGCTAGTCCTGGGTTTACTTCTGGTAGGTACAGCAGCCTTCATGCAGCCACTGTCAAGGTTGTACAAAGTTTATGAGAGCAATTCAGCATGACATGGTGCGTTCTTTCTCAGTTTGGAGGGGCAGTAAATTTTAACAAACCATCACTTAATAACAGGTAACTTGCCTTAGTATAGCTCCTAACATTTACTGGCTTTAATAGGATTATTGAGTTGATTTTGATTTCAAAGTAGACAGCTTTATGGTCGGACCTTACAAGGGAAGATGAGACACTGGGGTGGGTCAACATTCTCCCATATTTGGCAGCAAGAGGTCCAATATGCTGGAGACTCTAGTGGGTGTGTTTACTATTTGGGTAAGGGTGTCTGTATTTATGAAGTCCAGGAATTTCTGTGCCTGTGGATTTGAGGCTGTGTAGGAATCCCATATATAGTACAGTTTTGTACCTACCATAAATGTAGATGTTCGAGTGGTTATGCTGCTGCAGTCATCACACTTGGGTTATCCTGCCGTCAGGCGGTCCCGCAGTCGGCCTGAATTTCCAAAGCCTTGGTCCGGCGTCGGTTGTCGTCGCTTCTTCCCTGACGTCAGTGCGGCAGGGGTATAAAAGAGACAGCCAACGCCATTTTCTTCAGTTTTTCTTGCCTCAGATGTCAGGTGCCCCAAACTAAGAAGGCAAAATAAGAAGCTTGCAAAACATACCTTAGTGCAAAGCAATGGTACTAGTTGTAAGTAAATACACCATATAGACATGCATCCCAAAGGTTGAAGTACATGGAGGAATAAGAAAAGCCTTGTTAGGTAGAGGGGATGGAGGGAGGGTAACCTGGACTGCAGCAGCATAACCACTCGAACATCTACATTTATGGTAGGTACAAAACTGTACTATGTTCATCGTGCTATGCTGCTGCAGTCATCACACTTGGGTAGAGTCCCAAAGCTATGGTTGGGTGGTAGGAGCTAAACTGGGTTAGGTGCAGCTAAGATGCCCTGCAGAACTGCAGTGGCAAACCCAGCTCTGGTTTTTGAGTACAGAGGAAGGTGGTAATGCTTGGTGAAGGTGTGCACTGAACTCCAGGTAGCTGCCTCCAGAATGTCCTTTGTTGGAACTCCTCGGAGGAAGGCTGCTGAGGTTGCTGTAGCCCTGGTGGAGTGAGACCTAATACTAGCAGGCACTGCTTTCCCGTGGTGTGAGTAGCAAAAACGGATGCAATGTGCTATCCATTTGGAGATGGTCTGTTTTGAAATAGCCTTTCCTTCTGAGTCTGGTGCATAGGATACAAGGAGTTGGTCAGATTTTCTGAAGGCCTTTGTCCTGTCCAAGTAGTAACGTAACTGTCTGTGAATGTCCAAAGAGTGAAGGAGTCTTCCTCCTTTATTCGTGGGTTTGGATAAAAGGTGGGCAAGTGTATGGTCTGATTGAGAGCCACATTGGATACTACCGTTGGCATGAAGGAAGGGTTGGTGTGTAAAGATACTCTGTCCTGATGGAAAATGATGAAGGGTTCCACTGCCATAATGCCTACAGTTCTGAGACTCTGTGTGCTGAGGTGATAGCCAGCAGCAGGGCAGTCTTCCATGACAAGTATTGAAGCTCTGCTGAAAAGGCTGGTTCAAAAGGAGGAAGTGTTAACTTTTCGAGAACAAAATTTAGGTCCCAAGTTGGAGTAGGTGGTTTTCTGGGTGGTCTTATATTTTTTGCCCCTCTGAGAAACTGCCTTAGCAAAGGATGAGAGAAAATTGAAGGAACCGTATCATATTGAGCTGAAATGGCTGAAGCATGGATCTTTATGGATGAGAAAGAAAGGCCTTTGTGTAGCATCTCAGTTAGATATTGGAGTATGTGTGGAATGTTTGGGATGCCAGGATTTAGGCTTCTGGCCTGGTTCCATACACAAAATCTTTTCCATTTGTCTGAGTAAGTTTTTCTGGTGCTGGGCCTCCTGGCCTCCAAAATGACATTCTGGACGTCCTTTGAGAGAAGTGTTGTTTGATAATTTAAGGTATTTTCCTTGCAGCTAGATTTAAGGTCCTTAGCTGACTGTGAAGGATCTGAGAGTTTTGTTGGGTTAACAGCAGAGGGAATTGAGGTAAGATCCATGGAGGGCTGTGAGTCAAGTGTCGAAGTAGTGGGTACCAGTGTTGACGTGGCCAGTCCGGGGCAATGAGGATCATCTGTGGTCTCTCTGATCTGGTTTTCAGTAATACTTGGGTGAGTAGAGGCAGAGGTGGGAAGGAGTAGACTGACAATGCTGTCCAACTGAATGATAGGGCATCCACTTTCCAGGCCAGGGGATGGTAAGTCCTTGTGCAAAATTTTTGTAGCTGGCAATTGTTGGTTGAGGCAAACAGATTTATGTCTGGTGTTCCCCACCTTTGAGTTATCATTGAGAATACTTGTGGGTGTAGTCTCCACTCGTGAGGGTCTGTCAAATTTCTGCTTAATTTGTCTGCCAAAATGTTTTCTTTTCCTGGCAGGAATTGTGCTTGCAGTTGTACTTGGTAAGTTAATGCTGTATTCCACAAGTCCATTGCCTGTCTGCATAGTGGGTAGGAGTGCGTCCCTCGTTTGTTTATGTACCATATAACTGTGGTGTTGTCCGTCCTTATTAGAAGTTGTCCTGGATGCAAAAGGTCCTTGAAGGCTGTTAGTGCATTTTTTACAGCTAGCATCTCCTTTTGATTGATGTGCAGTTGCCTTTGGTTTGCAGACCATTTGCCCTGTATGCATTGTCCTGCCATGTGTGCACCCCTGGCGTAGTCTGATGAATCTGTTGTCAAGGTTTGGTTTGGTGGAGGTGAGACAAAAGGAAGGCCCTTGTTTGCTTGGCATGCTTGAGCCCACCATAGAAATTATTTTTGAAGGCAGGGAATGAGAGTTATAGTTGCTTAGAGGCTGTGTCTGTGTTGGGACCATATGCTTTTTAGGTACTATTGTAGTTTTCTCATATGCAGCTTTGCATATGCAATTAGTTGAATGCAGGATGCCATGTACCCCAATGCCTGCAGGAATCTCCTTGCAGTGAGCTGGGTAGAAGTTGCCATATTTTTGAAGTACTGAGCCAGTTGTTTTTGCTTGGCTGGCATGAGGTAAGCCATCTGGGCCGTTGTATTCAAGCTGGCACCCAGGAAAATTATTTCTTGTGAGGGTATTAGTTTTGACTTCTTTTTGTTTACTGTGTACCCTAGGCAACTTAGCAACTTTGTTACAAATGCCAGATGCTGTAGTAGGATGTCTTTGCTGTCCGCTTGGATCAGGCAGTCGTCCAGATATGGATAAATTTGTATTCCTCGCTGTCTGCAGTATGCAATTACTGATGCCAGGCATTTAGTGAATACTCTGGGCGCAGTAGATAAGCCAAAGGGCAATGCAGAGAATTGATCATGCGTTGTGCCTGCCAAAAATCTGAGGTATCTTCTGCAATCTTGTCTGATAGGGACATGCAGGTATGCCTCTTGGAGGTCCAATGTTACCAGCCAAGACTCCTTGCCCAGCATGGGAAGAAGCTGCTGTAGTGTGAGCATTTTGAATTTGGGAATGTCCAGGTATGTGTTTAGAATTGAAAGGTCTAAGATGGGTCTCCAGGCTTTGTCCTTTCTTGGTACTAGAAACAGTCTTGAGTAAAATCCTTGACCTTGCTCTTTTGCAGGTACCTTTTGAATTGCTTTCATGTTCATGAGAGCTGAAATTTGCTTTTGTGCCTCTGCCCATTGGTTTGTTGGCAGATGTGACATGCCTCTCATCCGTGGTAAAGTGTGAAAATGAAATCTGTAGCCTCGGGTAATAATATCCAGAACCCATTTGTCCTTTGTTATGATGTGCCAATTTTGTGGGAAAAGAGCCAGTTTTCCTCCTAGAGGTGCTGCCTGGGCAATTTTGCTTGGCAGGCGAAGAGGAAAGTCATTGAGTTTGTTTTCTGAAGGGTTGAGATCTGTCGTCTCCCCCTCTTTGAGTTGTTGTTTGCCATTGTCTAGGCCTGAAGGTACCCTGTGCCTGGCCTCTGCCCCTAGGGCGTCTGTACCTGCCCCTTTGGGGTCTGTCTGAAGCAGGAAAGGAAAAGTTTTTTGATGGCCAGTTTCTGCTGAAGCGAGGAGGTTGTACCTGTAAAAAATCTTTAACTGTTTGCATTGATTTTGCCTTTTCTTTCATCTTCTTTAAAACTTCCTCTGCTTTGACACCAAATAACGCATCCTTTTGCAGTGGAGCATCCAGTAACTTTGCTTTGACATGTTCTGGTAAGGTCTGCTCTTTTAGCCAAGCATGTCTACGTATTACAGACCCTGTGACTGCTGCTCTACATGAGGCCTCCAAAGAATCAAAACCACACTGCAAGGTGTTTTCCCACTTGTTCTGCTGCATGCAACAAATCGTGCATCCCTTTGAAATCTAGTTGATCTGTTTGAGGGATCATTTTCTGTTTTAACTGAGTAAGCAAGTACTGCTGGTATTTAATCATGTGGAATTGGTAGTTTAATGCCCTCATGGCCAAAGTGGCAGAGGTATACACTTTTCCCCCCATCTTTCTAATGCCCTGGAATCTCTCTCCGCAGGTAGTGGATTCTTAGCAGTAGAGGCCTTAACCCCTTTGGGACCCTGGGAAATGGTTTCTGGGTCTGCAGCAGGGCTTTTATATAAAAACTTGTGAGAGTCAGGGACTCAATAGTATCTGTCTGGCTTAGGTGGTGCTGGAGGTAAGGAATCTGGATTTAGACTGGATTCAGTGTAGACATCATCCAGAATGTCCAAAACAGGAGGAATGGCTAGGGGTCTATGCTGAGGCAAAAGAAGAAACTCAAGGAGTCTTTTCTTGGAGTCAGAGTAATCTTGTCCTTCCCAGTGGGAATGCTCTCTCATGGTGTGCAGGGTTTCCCCAAAAGAGAAGTCTTCAGGGGAGGAAACAGAGGGAATAGACTCCTCAGCATCTGAGTCTTCATAGAGAGGGAAGGGGTAATCCTGTTCCTCAGAGTCTGATGAGGAAATGGATTCCTGATCAGAAGGAGGTAAATCTTCCTCCAGTCTAGGCCTTTTGTCAGGAGGGGGCTGGGAACCTCTGATAAGGGTAATCAGGTCCTCCGCCATTTTGAGCATCTGTTTTTTAGGCATAGGGGCCTGTAAGGGAGTCTGTGGACCTGGTTTCTTAACCTCTGGAAGCTTAGCATATGACTTAACGGAAAGAGTCGTCGGTTTAAAGACACCTTCTGAAACCGAAGGCCTGTCCATAGTCTCCAGATCGCCGCCAAGGCTGGCGTCCACGAGTTGAGGCGGAACCGGTTCCAGTGGTCCAGTACATTCTGACTGGGAGGTAGTCGTATTTTCTAAATCTGCGGTAGTCAGGGGCTGCGTAGGCGCCTCACTGAATACTGATCCGGCGGCAGGCCTAACCGAGACCTCGGTATCTGGCCTAGGTCTAGGCTGCCGATCTTTGTCCTTGCGTTTTTTAAACATAGCGGTAGTCGGAGGTTCCGACGACATAATGTAGTTGAATTTTCTGCCAAAATAATGTTGGGCGGTATCAGCCCAACGCTTAATAGTGCGTTTATTGAACCTAGCGCAAAACCGACAACCAGAAACGTTGTGGTCTGGGCCTAGGCAAGGAATACAATAAGAATGAAAATCCTTATGAGGTATTTGCTTCCCACAAGAAATACAATTATTAAGTTTGTCTGACATCGATCTGAGGCAAGAAAAGTTTCCCCAACGGGGTACTTAGCTTTATAGAAGACTTCGGCTGAAATTCTGTTCGAAAATCTCAGGAGCTGGCTGACCGGCACTTGCGAACTGCTTCTGCTTCGGGCACCGCGCGGCAAGAAAGACTGGAGAAAATGGCGTCGGCTGCCTCTTTTATACCCCTGCCGCACTGACGTCAGCGAAGAAGCGACGACAACCGACGCCGGACCAAGGCTTTGGAATTCAGGCTGACTGTGGGACTGCCTGAAGACAGGATAACCCAAGTGTGATGACTGCAGCAGCATAGCACGATGAACATACACAGGTAATTAAAATCTCCCACGAGTAGGGTGCTACGTTGGAAGGCAAGTAGGTCCAAGTATGCATTGTGAGCTTTTTGGTATATGGAGGTTGACCTATAGCTGGCTAGGATTTGGGACAGGATTCTCTCTAGGTATGTATATGATCTGCACGTGGAGGAACTCTAGCATGTCATCCTGTCTGACTACCCTAGAGGTATGCTGGTTACTGATGTATACTGAGACACCTCCTCCTTTAGCCCTTGTCTGTGAAGCTACTGGTCTAAAAGTGGGGAAGGCACTGAAACCTTGCACTGCCAGTGTACTCTCTGACACTTTAAAACCATGTCTAGGTAACTGCACAAATATCCATATTCTCGAATATGAGGTGGGCTTGTAGGGAATGTATTTTTTGTTTTATTCAGGCTCCTGGCATTGTAACACCCTGAGGTTCTGTTGTTCTTATTTTGCTGCGTCTGTAGGTTTGTCAATTTGATATTGCCTAAAAGAGGCACTACAGGGGTGGATAAAGTTTTAGCCATATTCAAAAGCCTAGAGGGGAAAGGTGAACACTGCTCTTGGCAAATCAACATGGTCCGTTAACCATGTCTTCCCAAACTGACAAATATTGTATCCCCTTAGAATGGCACCAAAAAGCAGCCAGTTGTTGAAATTAATCAGTTTTGCTCATATTATGACATCATCCTCAGTGATGGTAAAATGCTGCTCAGTACTAGGCTAATATCAGCCTGATACACAGTTTGAACGCTCCATAATGTTTCTCTTCATGCAAGTCCAGGGAGGTACATCTCAGGTTATTTACAACTACAAAGATTATGATGGAATCATACTGGTACCTGTGGTGTTTGACAATTAGAGGCCTGGAGATGTGTTAAGAGCATCTGTCCTTGCCGTTTTGCTCCCACTTGTGCCTGCTGGCTTTGAAAATCTATTAACTGCTACTATTTTTACAAAGGGCCAACAGCTTAAGCCTTCTTTGATGCCTTGCAACTGGCTTAATTGCTGGTGACATGTATGGCACTTCAACATCACAAAATTTAATAACATAGCACAGGTAAGATGGGTGCCAGTCTTGGCTGGTAATTAACAGCCACATGGGTTTTTTGACATGTGAAAGCATGACTTTTACTACTGATGGCAACAAGGACTGAGATCCAAACTGTGTGAGTGACAAAAACAAACAAGGTGGGTTCTAGAGAAATGGGTCTATGTATTCAGCTCAATGTATTGAAATATGTCAAATCATGTGTCAGTACCTTAGTGAAAGCTGGATTTTGTTCAAAAAAGATGGTTAATTCTGACTGGTAAAAAGGAAATGAACAGTCTTGGTTTACAACAAATATGGATTAGTTTGCCTAGTTTGCCCGTGAAGCCTTCTCGGGGGGGGGGGGGGGGACCGGTGAGCACCTAGTGTGTCTGAGAGTGACCACATCAAGAAAGATCATGTCTTTGCAAGTCAGGATGAACTCTGAGATCTGTTCCCCCTCCTGCTGACAGTTTCAAAACAGCAGAAGTAGGGCTGGTTGGGTCATTCCCTCCTAAGACTCGGGCATCATGAGGTGGGGGTGGGGTGTAAGACCATGTTATGCTTAAGTATCTTCCTTCTGCAAGGATGGGGATTATTCTGTTTTGTAGCTGGCTAGGCTTAGGAGAGGAAGATGCACTCAGGGAGATCACAAAGGCCCTCAACATTAGTAAGGGCCTACATTCTTCCTTCCTTTTTCAGGACATCAGCCAGGTCCTGGGAGGCCTGGCTAAAGAGCACTTTACCTCCTAAAGTAGGCATCTACAATATAATTCTCAAATTCCACCCTCAGAAAAGACCACCAGAACCATGCCATCCACTGAAGGCACAGCCATAGTGTCTGTACAGTCAAAACCACAGCACGGCTTGGCTCTGTGGTCACAGGTTGGAAGCCATTATTATGCTGTACTCAAATTATGTTCATTTAGTTGCTTGAGAAGCTGGAAGAGCCACTGGGGAATGGGAATAGTAGTGAGCAGCTGATGCCAGCTAAGGGAGGCAGTTTGATCAACTGTAATTCTGTGGCATGCATCTCAGTACCCTGAGGTGACCACCATGTTGCAAGAAGCCAGGGGCACTTGCATGTGTGGAAGTATAGATCTTACTAAAGAGCAGCTATAGCAGACATAGCCATGATATGGGGGGGGTTACTAAAGAGCAGCTATAGCAGACATAGCCATGATATGGGGGGGGGTTACAGTTGCCCCATGTGTACAACAGCCTGTTGTCAATACCAGACTCCTGCATCCAAAGGAAACAAATGGGCTGGTGTCTCTTGCCCGGACTGGGAGCAATGTGCTGCCTCTTGCCTTAAGGAGAAAAAAGGGGTCTGCAATTCTCTGAAAGAAGGGATTGACAGTCTGTCGGAGTGCAAAAAATGCCGTACGCCACATGGCAGACCACCTCAAAGACCACTGATAGGATCTGAAAAAGTGAAAAGGGGTGAGAATTAAAATAAATGTTACTACAAGTAACAATTTTGAAGCTTTGGAAAATGATGAAAGGGAAAAGGATCGTTCAGAATGTGCTATGAAGGATGATAAAAATGGGTTAAATCTGGAAAGGGGCAAGTCACAAAAGAGTATTAAAAGGTGATTCACAACAGTTAAAAATGAAAGGGCCAATATGTGAATAATAAGAATGACTTGCAATGATTCGTTGTTTTAAAATTATGTAAAAGTAGATGCATGCATAATCATAATGCATAATTGTTAAAAAAAATACTACTAGTAGATCTGTTTTGTGCAATGTAACCAAAAGTTACAAGAAGTTGAATAATTACAGAACAAAGTAGTATGGACTTTGGGGGCAGATGTATGTTCAGATACAGCAATGTTATTTTTCAGTCTTGACATTTTAGTATTAGACTGCAGAGTAGCGAGAACAGGTCACTTACTAATTGCTGTTTACAGACTATACACGAAACCAGGGAAAACTTATACAGTCATATCAAACATGAAAGACAGGAAGAAATGCTTGACAAAATTAAATAATATGCTTTAGTGAATATGGGTATTGTGGTTACTGGGGATTTTAAATATAGCAACAAATACACAAAAAATGGGCTAACGCACCAAATATCCAAACTAATGACCAAAGAAATGGCGTATATGCAATGCCACCACCACAAAAACAGCAAAACACTGGATAAAAACTCCAATAAAACAGGTTTAACACTTTCATTTCATTGTATATCGAAACTTCACCAGAACCATTCAATACAAATAATCTATTGTTTAAATATACCCAACAACCAATCATATTCTTAGTTACATTTAAAGCTGTACACACAACACTTGCACTTATAACTTTCTCCATTAAAATCACGTTTAGATTAATAAATAGTATTCACAACATAATAGCAATTTAGCAATGGCACATTCAAGGTAAACCTATACAACTGGATGGGAATCCCCAAATTATCTCCTAGTCTATCGTGTCTTGCCTGCCTTAAGGTGGGGGGAACTTTTAAATAGGATTTTTTGGCTAGACTTATAATGGTCTGCAGATTGATCACCTAGCACTTACCTATATCAGTTTAATAAAGAAAAGATAAAACTGTTACTCTATAAAAGAAAAAGAAAAAAAAAATACTCATTTTTGGATTAAACAGAAACACAAGGAAGACAGAATGATAAACATGGAAATGAACAAAGAACAATGGGGGATTATAAGACGACTTTGTATAGCAAGGACAGTACAAAATCAAGACAAAAAGTTAAGATAGACAAGACATCAAAACCTTTTCTACAAAGAAAAAAAAACTACAGAGAATTGCAGGCTAAATTAGAAGTAAAAAAGTAGTGTACTTTGTCTCAAATTTATCAGTTACACATTTTATAAGGAAATGAAAAGAAAGGAGAAATTATTTTGTATACGTTAATCCAAAGAAAGTATTAGTAACGAGGCAACCAAGATCTTCAAAATTTTCACTGTCAGACCAGATATTTATTAACAGAGTAAAATCAAGTGGGTAAGCGCTTTCGCTAAAAAGCTTCTTCAGACCTTATAACCACAGACAAAATCTAGCACTCTTTAAATAAACTCTGTGTTTAAAAATTCATCAAATCACAGCTGAGCACTAATTAAGTTAAAGTGACAGTGCATAAAGATCCAGCAAAACACACTAGAAAGCACACTGACTATCAGAATACACACTATCAGAATACATACAAAAACAAAAGCATCTAAAAACATTCAAAAATTAAAATCTAATAAAACAAGCATAACGCTTTAAAAAGAAAAATTATCATTTCTGTACCCTCCTATTTCTCAACATAGGCTTAATAGATGCTCTTTCATTCAAGCCTGAGCCCCTATCGGCTCTAAGCAAAATAATCCAATGTGCCTCTCTGCTTTCAGTATAATTCCTAATGTTACCTTCGCTAATCTGCGGCTGAATAACTTCTAAAACCCTAAAACTAAATTTATGTGTTTCCCCAGCTGTAACAACATGTTTAGATAAAGCATTATATTCAGACTTAATCCTGATATTATAAATATGTTCTCTTATGCTATTCTTGAGGGGTCTATTCGTCTTATTCACGTAAAAAAAGTGACAGAGGTCACATTCAGCCAAATACACCACATTAGAGGTGGCACAGGTGGCTCCTACATTAAAAACAAACTCCCTACCCAAATCTGGATGAATGAACTTATTTGAAGTGTTTATAAAAGTACAAAATTACATTTCTCACAAGGTCTTGTAAAATTATCACCATTTAGACTCTTCTCAGTGATATTAACGTAACATAAAAGCCTTTTCAATTTTTTTCTGTTCCTAAAAAGGAACCTAGGTCTATCACCTACTATCCATCTCAACGTGGGATCAACCTTCAGGATAGACCAATGTTTACTAAAGATCTCAAAAAGCTCCTCATTGTCCTGCGTAAAAAACAGAGGTACCCTAATTTGTTTAAAGGGCTGTTTCTGTGATGGAATCACATTCCTATTCGGTCCAAAATAGGGGGTAGCAATGGTATCCCTGAGGTCACTAACTATTGACAAGTTATTTCGTATCTCATTTGGACGATAACCTCTACTAATAAGTCTTTTAAAGAGTCCATCTAACTCTCTCTTGAACCCTTCAAAAGTAGGGTTCAACCTAGATGCTCTCATTCCTTGACCCTTGATCACGTACTTAAAAAAAAAATTGGGATGCATACTCCTTCTATTCAATAGACAACTCCTATAACAGGACTTATGAAAAACCCCAGTGTTAACAACTCCATTCCCTAGATTCTCAATATAGAGATCTAAATACACTATTTTCACATTCAAAAACTCCATGGTGAATTTTAAACATTCAGTCAACCCATTCATCAATTGGTGGAGCTCAACCAGCTTTGAATGTGATGTAATGTACATTATAAATCAGTAAATAAAATATTGCAGAAAAATGTGATATGTATATTAGGAGATTTAATGAATGAAGACATCTGCAGACCAAAGGAAAAACAGTACAAACATATATCAATTTAACTTAAAACACGTAGCTGATAATATTAGAAAGTGAGGGTAGAACAGCATGTGATGTAGCAAAAGCAATCAACACTATTTGTCATGAAGAAATGTCGTCTACACTGTCAGCTTATGGAGTACTTGAAAAAAATGCATTTAAGGTCAACATGCAGTAAAAGTAGTGTTAGGGTTTTAATAAACTGATGGGGAATAAAAGTATGTAAAAATGGGGGGGGGGTGCCATGAGTAGTGTTCTGTTACAATGGTGATGAATGCTGTTGACTGTACTTAAAAAATGCTACTAGCTAGATGGAAACATTAAATCAGAGAAACCTTTACTACCACTTTTGTCACATGCAGACTATGCTGTTACACCAGTCAAAAAGTCAGACTGCAGATGTATTAAAAGAATTAGAAGTATGGCTGAATATGCAAGTTTAAAATTAAATTAAAAAAATGTGAAGGGGTGGGGAGTGGATTTTACTTTATCACAAATATCTGTTTTATGGATCAAATATGATACACCAGAAGTGGATTAAAATGAATGTTATTGTAACTGAACTGAAGAATATAACAAACTTATGGAAAACCTCTAAATTGACATTTAGAAATACAGTTTAACTTGGTTTTATTAGTGACGTTAATGTTTAGTGAGATATATGTTCCCTTCATAAAAGAAAGAGTTCTTAAATTTCTTGCAATTTGCATTTCAAGGTTGAACCCAATAAAGAGATGGTATTGTATAGGTTCATAGGTATATACTAAGCTAATGACCACCAGTGCCTTTATAAGCCTAGCCGTACAATATATCCCAACTGTGTCTCTATGTATCATGGGCGTTAATTAAAAGGGGGTATGCCAGGAAGTTTCTAGAGGTTGTTTGTGTGGTGGGATACTTTAGTTTGGGCATTACTGTCAGCCTCTACCAGAGACGTAGGGTCAAGACTTGGGAAGAATTTCCAAATTCCCAACCACTGGTCAAGGTTATGCTTAAACAAGGTTAGGAATGGACTGCCTCACCTGATACTCTGCCTACTCCAGATCATGGGGATCCTCTGAAACACAAGTCTTATGCCACAAGCAAAATTTAAATCCTTGGATCTAGTGGTTCTGATGATGTTCGTTTTGCGGATGTGCAAAAGGTCCATCAGAACTGGATCAAACGATGTCTTGTATGCCAGACAAGAGATCGCCTCTCAGTAACCTGGAGGAAAAAGAGTATAGAGATAGGGCTTTAAGGTGATCTATATAAAAAAACTTGCTTATACCCTGGATTCTCCTGGTAAGGAACCTTTATGGCATTCCAACTGTTGCATATATCTGGTCAGGTACATGCCAAAGGGGGCATTATACTCAATGATGGGTCTAACAAGGGCCAAATAAAGAAGTACTATGACTTCTGTGGACCTGGACGCCTTGCCCTTACTTATAAGTTGGGCGACATAGAATGATTTTCTTCCTACCATGGCCGCATGTTGGTCCAGGGAAAAGAATATTGTCTATATATGTTCCCAGATACCTGACTTCCGTTTAAACTCTTAGGGGTGTCTTATCGACGGAGTAATTAGCCTAGGTGGCAGTTTTCCCAAAAGGCACTATAATCCTAGTGAAAGGGGTGGCCTTGGTTTGAAAAATTCAACACTAAGTAAGCAACAAGATTTTATTTCTGCTCATCTGTCCCCTGCTGCCTGCCAACTATCAGCTCCCTCTCAGCAAAACTGACCAATACATTCTCTTTTCATCAAGGACAAGAGGTGGTCAACAGGGACAATAATGTAAGCAACCACTGGGATGGCTCAAAGGATTTTCTTTTTCTGGAATTCTAACATCCCCATGCATACTTGGCTGTGCAAGGGAAAGGGGGCCACAATGGACTTGCCATCAAGCAGCTCTGCCCACCAATCCCATAGCATGGGAATTGATTTTCTTGGGACTACACCAGAGAATCCCACATGTCCAGTGTGCCCCCTCAGTGTACACAACCCTCCCCAATCCCAAGAGGGCCATACCTTTCACTCCTCTCTCTCTCTCTCCCTGCCAGTCTCCTTTAAGTGTCAGGGCCACTAACCAAACCACAGTTGCCTCTGTCACATTTAGGACTTTGTTCCTCTGCATTATGTCGCCAGACATGTAATTTGCATTTTGAAGATCATGAAGTATAATAATTTCTGCTCAATAAGCCAAATTCTGTCAAAAAAATGGATAATTCTATGAAAATGTTAAACATCACAAAAGGCCCCAAGTAGTAGAGACACAGATGTGTTAGAATATCAAAGAAAGTTAAAGCTATGGAAATTAAACACATATGGAATGCCAATAAAACAATATAATAAAAGGATCATGAAGGAATATTCAGATTTATCTTTGGTGAGAGTTAAAACCAAGTCAAGGGGTGAAAATAAAAGAAAGGCATAAGACATTCATGGATGTATATAAATGTTAAGATTTTCTCTGTGCAGACGGTTATTTATCATTACCAGTAAGCTGTTCTATGCTGTACAAATTAATAAAAGAAAGATTGTGCAACTTGTGCTGAACAAAAACAATTGCTGATTTTCTGTTTTTTAAACTGTAAGAGAGTAAAATAATTTTGTCCAGAAGTACAGCAAGGTTATACTGGGCAGTATGCTCAGTCTTTTACATAAAAAGTATGATGTACAAGATAAAATGGTCTGCGGATAGCTTGATAAGGTGTTATTTTCATTTTAGTGGTACATTTGGAAATGACAGCAAGAACAACTCTTATAAAAAAAGAAATGGTATGCCACAGATATTCTGAGAAAATAAAAAACATGTTTTTGCAAAAGGAATGTGAAGATTGACATTCGATTTTGTGCAAATAATTACTAATACTGTGAAGAGTATGCTTATTCAAAATATTCTTGAACTTCTTTTCCTTGTACATTTGTAAATTCATACCTACACTAAAATGCAAAACATCCCAACTCTTTCTTCAATAAGCACTGTTTTACACCCACCCAAGCAACCACCATCTTAGGCAGATGTCACCTCAGTATAAAGTCTTATTCAAAGGATGGTGTACTCAGGAGTGTAGAATCCCTCTTATGCTACAATGCAGTGCCAGTACTGGAAAATAAGCACAAGTAAATGGTATGTAAACAGAGCTATACTTTGTTGTTTTACCCTGGGATGAGCAATAGCAAACTACGTCTTCTTCCAGACTGTTAGGATTTTTTTTCTGATATGATCATAATATAGGTGAGAGCAGAGTACTACAGTCAACTGATGCTGAAAGCAGAGCCTACAGTCTTCAAACCTTGAGGTACCCAAAAGGTGTGTGTGCCACTTCGTTAAACCACTGACACTATAAAGATATTAACTGCACTGCAAATTCAACCAATTTCACTGACTGGGATGGGACACGAAATAGATATGTCATGGACAACTGCTGAATTTAATCCCATTAGTAATACGTCATCACTGCCACAATAACCAAACACCTGCAGTTCTGGCAGTTCAGGACAGAAAATTAAGGCTATGAGCTCCCAATGAGTGACATATTGCTGTCCTGCATTTGACTCCCACAGTCTTTTTTCCCTCACTGCACATAACTCAGGGGGTGACCTGGGAGTACTGCCTGGTTAAGTGACTTGCTGAGTCGTACATTAAGCAAATGAAGGTGCAAGGAATCAAATCCCTTCACTCTAGACACAAGCAGCAACTCATTAACAGCTAAATGCCGATATTATCCTACACTATTCTACATCATCCTACTTTACAACTTTGCACAAGTCTCATAACCAAGGCACTGCTTCAAGGTCACCCTGGAAAAGAGGCACTGAGGGGTCACCCTGGAAAAGAGGCACCGAGTTAATAAATAAGTTAAAAAAATATGTGCTCACATTGAAAACCACTGCTTTGAATGCCTTGCTGAAATTATACAGTAGGTACCTCTGGGTTACTGTAAAATATGATAAAATTCACACTATCTAGGGGAGGGAAATCTTTTGATTCTACCTTTTTGACGGACAAATATAAATCAGGTCCCCATACACAGAGTACACTACATGAAGCCTAAGCACTGTTTATAAATGAAATTAAAAGGTGGTCCAATTCAAACAACACTTTTCAGCCAGGACCTGGACCCTAGTCAGTTAGGTTTAACAAAATCACATACAACATAAAATTATCACTTACACATAGAAAGTGCAGGTAGTAAAACCTTGCAGAAGTGTTCCTGGGGAATACACTTTGTATAACTTAATAAAGTTAAAGTAACAGTAAAGTTTAAATTAATAGTACAAGAATGTGAAAATACACTGGCATTAAGGAAAAGTCATAGTGAACTACATTAACAACATAACCAAGCCAGAATCATACCATTACCACAAATGGCTGCAGTGCAATATTCTGTACAAGCGCGCGCACACACACTACAGGTACATGCTCATCACGAGAGTGCTATTCTTGCTGTAAAAACTGCCACAGCAGCACTTCATGCACAGCCACAGAAGTCATTTTTGTGGCACACCTACTTGTGATGTAGTTCAGGACCAGTTATACCCGAGCGGCCCAAAGCTGCAAAAAACAAATGCAATGAGCGTCTTCCACGCCCTTCAGGATTCCACATATCTGAAAATGTTTTTTTCCTGGCCATCCACTTTTTAAACCAAATGGGTGTTTTATGCCAGATGAATTATACATAAACTTTCAACTGTGGAATCAGCGATCCATACAAGAAACTAGCACATCCAAGCCCATACTGTTACTTTTGTACAGTATGAATACAGTGAAAATGAAGTATAAGCACTTGTTTATATCAAGGATCAAGAAAATCAGCAGTTTAATAATCTGGCAATATTTCCAATACTCAGTATGGTACACATGAGTTTTGGTTAAGATTATTAACAGGTGCTTAAAACAAAACACACAAAGTAAAATGAACATGGACAGTATGGCATTTACAAGAACTAAGACACAGCACTTTGTCTATGACAGCACCAGAGCATAGTTGCATTAATTTGTGCTAACAAGCAGAGTGACATAAGTTGCGGTCATCAGGTTACAGCAAAGGGTGTGCATGAATGAAACGGGCATCAAATAAGTGCATTTGGCACCATGGAAATTAAAATATCAGCAATTATTTATAGCAATTATGATGGAAATTTGAATATTTAGCATTGTAAATCACACCACTCTGTCATGATCAATAACATACTGCAGAATGCAATAATATGACACCAAGCTGCAGTGCTTGTACAAAGACCAATGATAGAACTCTGTACATATAAGTTACATAATACAGTAATACTGGCACAGGAACATGAATATTAATGTTACCTAAAACAGGATGCTTTAACAGAGATGGTTTGCACTTGTCACCACATGGTTTCTGGATGCTGGCAAAAACTATCCCCATAGTGCCTTTTTTAGGCTGTGCCAAGTTGTTAAACCCTCCAACATAAAAAAATCACTCACAACTACCTAAAGGTACTGCTGCTAAACACTAGGAGTTCAAATAAACTGCACACCCTGGAAGCATTCCTCACACAGACATATGTGCAGTCACAGAAATATGGTTCAGAACCACAGAAAGCACACCGGTTATCCAAGGCTACAATGCTTTTCATATATTCTGATCCCCCTCAGCTCAGGGTAAAACAAAGGAAAGAGGTATCTCAATGTTCACAAAAGACAAGTACCCTGCTAGACTGGTCCATCATGATTCACTTGAGCTACTCCAAAGGGTGGGAGATTGGAATAATGGTTAAAGTGTTTACCTTACAAACACAAGGTGCAGGGTTTGGTTCCTACATGGGGTAATTGGATACACTTAAAATGGTTCAAAAAGGCAATCAGCCTAGCACTAATCCACAAACCTATGAACTAACAATAGGTGCAACCCCCTATCGTATCCTTGCTAGCTACAGGTCCTCTAAGATGAGTCTGGAAAACCAGACCTCCTACCTAAACCTACTGGAATCTCTTAACATTCAACCTAACACTATACTTATGGGTGACTTCAACTACCCCTCCATAAACTGGGAGACTTATAGGACCCATAATTCACTTGCTCAGAGGTTTTTAGACTTTATCAATGCAAAAACCCTGGAGCAACTAGTTTGCTCCCCAACTAGAGGTATAAATATCTTAGACCTAGTACTCGCAAACATGGCAGGATGCTGCTTCCTCCCGTGCATTAACTCCTCCCTGCTAAGATCCGACCACAAAATGATCTCCTTTAATATTAAAACTAACCTAGAACCCCCATCAAACTCCAAACCTGTTGAGAACTTTAGTAAGGCCAATTATATCAAACTAAGTGACAGCCTTAACCATTAGGCCACCCTCCCAACCCCTAAAATTAATCATGAATGGCAACACTTATACCCAGCCTGAAACTAAAGCAAACCTGCTAGCTGACAAGTTCCCTTCAAACTTCTGCCTCCCATCACCTCCTACCACACCCAAAGAAATACATGCAACTGTTCCCCTACCAGTTATTACAAGGGAACAGATCCTTAATGCGCTTGCTAAAGCCAAAAACACAGCCTCCATCGGTCCCGACAACATTCCGAGATGCTTCTTAAAAAGCTTAAAATAAAATCTATCAGGGCCACTATAAATGCTTTTTAATCACAGCCTCTGAACGGGTTTTGTCCCAGAGGAATGGAGGACTGTAACAGTTGTCCCTCTGCACAAGGTGGGTCCATCAACTGACCCAGGGAATTACAGACCCATAAGCCTGACCAGTCTTATCTGCAATGCCACACGGAGAATCATCATGGACACGATCAATAACAACACAGGAACCCTCCAACAAGAGGTCTTGCCTGCTCAGTCTGGTGGACTTCTTTGATAAAGTCACCAGGGCCATGGATGAGGGTGAAATGGTATACACTGCTTATTTACACCTGGCCAAAGCTTTTGACACAATCCCCCACTTGAGGATCATAGATAAATTTACTGAGTTAGGCATAAACCCTTACATCATCAGGTGGATAACCAACCAGCTTACTGACAGGACATGTGTTGTCCAGATAGGAGAATCCACTTCTGATAATAAACCTGTAACTAGTGGTGTCCCACAGGGCTCAGTGTTGGGATCTCTCCCATTTGGTATATACGTCTCTGAAGTTAAGGCCAATGTTGGGGGCCTCTGGCTCACCAAGCTCACTGACAACTGTAAGCTGGGAGTAATCACTGAATCCCCAAATGATGCTGACATTCTACAAATGACAAACGACTGGTGCCAAAACCATGGTCTGAGACAAAATGCTGTACAATCATACCCTTCGGTAAACTGGACATCTCTGCAAATTATAATATTGCTAGCGCACCCCTAAACGTAGACCCAGTGGTGAGGGACCTAGGAACACAGATAGACATTAACCTAAATTTTGATCATCAGATAGCTACAGTACTGAAGAAATCCTTCTGTGTGACTCAACTTTTAAGTAAAGGCATGGCATCAAGATCAAAGGTCATAATGTCACTGTACTCAGCCCTCATCAGGCCCATAATTGAGTACTATTTTCCCTTCTGCATGTATCTAACCAGGCACTTACACCAATTGGAGCGGCCCCAGAGGTTTATCACTAAAAAAATACAAAGACACGTTTTATGACTAAAGGTCCTATCCCTTTACTCAGTCTCATATCATTTATTGAGAAGGGACTTATGCCTGACCTAACAAGGCATTTTGCGATCCAGTCCTGGTGAAAATGTTATATATTTGCAAGAAAAATTATACAAGGGTTATACGTTCCATGGACCTGAACCTTATTTCTGACTCTAAATAGAACCTGTTGAAGAGAGACTTGTATCCCAAAGGCTACCTCATTTACGGAATAAACTTCCCATCTTCATAAAACAGAGCGAGTTCCTTATTGTCTTCAAAAATAATTTGGATAAATGTATGAGGAACATAAATTCACTCCTAGGGTACAGCTCATGTCCCTTATGGACAGAGGCAGTAAGTAAAAGGACTCAGGGCTCCAACACTCAAAGACCCACTACCCTGAAACTACCCCATCCCATATCCAGAGAATTAACATATAATACTGTCATGTCCTGGGCATTATTGGCTAGGCTTTTAAAGACTCTTGGGCCATTAGCCTAGTAATCATCTATGAACCTATGGAGAATATTTTACTTATTTTATTTTTGTTCACCATGAAAGTCTGACTGGGCACTACGGCCCATTTTCAGCACAGGCCCAGGGAGAAAGGCTCCATATTTACACTAAAATGTAGTAATACAAACATAATTAAAGTAAACCATGAATAAAGTACATTTAAAATATTAATGGCAAGAAATCATGCATATATCAATAAATAACTAGGTGAAAAGGCACCAACAGAACATGTAGGTTAGTTGTGCTGAACAGTTTTTATAGAATTAACAATCTATATCATACAAGATCTAAGACCAGTCTGGGACTTCAGGTACCAAAAAACAGGGTGTAGTATACGAGGGAGTGAGAAAAGGAAAGGGGGTGAGCTACTTAGTCAAGGGACTCCATTTTTTGCATGCATAGAAGAAAACAATGTTAAAAAATGGGTTAGTTAAGTCATCCAGGTGATAGTCATTATTCTTTTAGGAACTGTTTTCTGTTTGCTTTAAGTGTGTGCATGTTCACAATCTGCCACTAATACATACGACATTTATCTACTACAGTAGCAGAGAAATTGCAACTTGTTCAAATGACAATTTTTTGTAATACTTGTGCTAATATCTAACTAAGCAAGGTCAACAGCTGGCCACATGTTTCTACAGCAGATGCCTAGCTTGTATGATTACTAATATACTGTTAAGTTACTTACAAAAATAAAGAAACCACACACAGAAGCTGAAGATTTTGCCACCTAAAAAACAGAAATATGAGATCGACTATTAGCATTGCAACTACTGTGACACAATTCCCTGTTTATAGTTTTTCAGTAAATGATACGGATCAAGGGTCAGAACAAAATAGATTTCCAAGATGGATCCTCCAAAAATACTGACTCCTCTCCATAGAGGGGGCTTCATTCGTCCAGCCCCCACTCTGGCAAAGAAACTCGAAGAGATCGTCTAAGGAGGCATCATCCCATAGTGATGTTGGGGACCCCTCTTCTTCTCTGAGGTCAGTATCCTCAGTGAAAGACTTTTCAGGGGAGTCAGGGTACTTCCTCTTGCACTGCCTATTGCCAGAGATGACCTGTTCTGGTGACACCAGAGGAGAGGGAGAAGAGGCAGGAAGGCTTGCCAGGGGAGCGGATTGGAGATCAACTGGCATGAGCTGTCCAGAAGAAGGCTGATGAATGGCCACAGGCACAGATGAAAATGGGGATGGAACACTGGCTGAGGAAAACCGACCAAACTCCTGAGCAGAGAACATCTTCCCCATACACAAAGTAGAGGTGGAAGCTGGCCTGCCAAAGCTGTCAGCCTCAGTATCCAAAGACACCAGAGACATGCCTGAATCCAGGGGAGCTACGCCTCACCCCAAAGTTGAGACTGGAGCTGAGCTGTTGATGGCCAAAGCCCCAAACGGGATTGATGAACCGGAAGCTAGAATTGCTGAACCTGACCTAGAAACACCAGCCCTGACTTCATGGCTCCTTGGTCCACTCAGCTCTGACACATCCGATGAGACCAAGGTAGCAGTGGGAGCAGAGGACAGACAAGCCATCAGATCTGACCCAGAGGGTAGGAACAAAGCCAGTCCAGAGGATTTCAGATAAACGGGGACCAAGGGAGGAACCCAGGGTGATGGAGCAGAGGTTCCGGGAAGGGGCCACTGGACCTGAAGGGATAAGACCCAATTACATCGGAGTCTTAAAAAGGACCTCATCAGCTGTTCCAAATTTGATGCTTTGAAAAGTACAGTTGTGTACACTTACCATAAATGTAAATGTTTGAGTGTGTTCACTGCTGCAGTCATTACATTTGGGTAATCTGCTGGCAGGTTGCCCTCAGTCTGCCTGAATAACAAAGTCTTGGGTCCTGCGTCGGTTGCTGTCTCTTCTTCCATGACGTCAGGTCGTCAGGGGTATAAAACATGCAGCCAACGCCATTTTAATCAGTTTTTCTTGCCCCAGATGTCAGGTGCCCCCCAAATGGGGAGCAAAAATATACATAAATAAACTGTAAATATATAAATGCACCTTAAAAACATAAAATTTACCTTCAACTAAAAGCAAATACACCACAAAGGCTTCAGAGTATAGTGAAGGAAAGAAAAGGTATAAAATGGGGGATGGCAGGTGGGTAACCCAGACTGCAACAGTGAATACACTTGAATATCTACATTTATGGTAAGTGTACACAACTGTACTATGTTCTTCGTGTTTCACTGTTGCAGTCATTACATTTGGGTAGAATCCCAAAGCTATGGATGGGAGGATGGAACTAAACAGCATTAGGTGCAGCTATAAGGCCCTGCAGGACTGCAGTGGCAAAGCCTGCCAAGGATTTAGAGAACAGAGGTAAATGATAATGCTTTGTGAACGTAAGAACCGTAGCAGCTTCTAGACTGTCTTTGGTTGGGACCCCACTGAGAAAAGCTGCTGAAGTAGAGGCAGCCCTGGTGGAATGGGATCTGATCCCCTTGGACACAGGTTTACCATGATGCAAATAGCAGCAACGAATGCAGTGGCTTATCCATTTCAAATAGTCTGCTTTGATATAGCCTTCCCCTCTGATCCTGCAGCAAATGCTACCAGTAGTTGCTCAGACTTTCTTAGTGATTTTGTCCTGTTTAAGTAGAATCTTAGTTGTCTGTGTACATAGGTTCATAGTTTAGTATTAAGCTAAATGCACTTGCGAGACATTTTAAGCCTAGCCAATTATCCCTTGTGAGACTCCAACCTTGCACCTTGTGTTTGTAAGGCAAACACCTTAGCCATTAAGCAACACTCCCAACCAAAATGACCACTGCCAGGATTAGAACACACAACCATGTTCTCAATCTTCACAATAACCTACCACTAAGCTACCCAAGATGTACCATCCAATGAATGCAGAATCCGCTCCCCCTTGTTCTGCGGATTTGGGAAAAATGTTGGCAGGTGAATGGTCTGGTTAAGAGCCACATTGGATACCACCTTAGGCATAAAAGAAGGATTGGTCCTGAGGGCCACCCTGTTCGGGTAAAATATAATGAAAGGCTCCACTGCCACGAGGACCTGTAGTTCTGAAACCCTTCTTGCTGAAGTGACTGCCAAAAGAAAAGCTGTCTTCCAAGATATAAATTTTATATCTGCAGTAGCTGCTGGTTCAAAAGGAGGCAGGGTGAGTTTTTCCAGTACAAAACTGAGGTCCCATGCAGGAGTTGGTGTTCTCCTGGAAGGCCTTAAATTTTTGGCCCCTCTGAGATACTGTTTAAGCAGTGGATGAGAAAAGAGGGGAGGCTCCATGTTGTAATGAGCCAAGATGGCAGAGGCATGGATTTTTATTGAAGAAAAAGATAGGCTCTTGTCAAGCATCTCAGTTAAGGTATTGTAAAACCTGAGTAATATTGGGCTTTGCTGTGTCTATTCTTTAATCTCTTCCATTTATCAGCATAAGATTTTCTAGTACTAGGCCTTCTGGCTTCCAAAATGACATCCATCACAGGTTTACTGAGAGATGTGGTTTGAATAATTAGTTGATTAGCCATGCTGCAAGATTCAGAGTTTGGAGCAATTTGATAGTTCTGCTGAGACAGTAGATGAGGTGTTTGAGGCAAGTACCACGGAGGAAGGTGTGTCATATTCCTTAGAAGCGGGTACCAGTGCTGGTGAGGCCAGTCCGGAGCAATTAGGATCATTTTTGGTTTTTCCTGTCTGACTTTTAGTAAGACGTTGGAGAGTAGAGGCAAAGGGGGAAATGCATAGAGTGATAGGTTTTTCCAGCTGAAGGATAGTGCATCCACTTTCCATGCTTTTTTGTGATGAGTTCTTGTGCAGAATTTGTCCAACTGATAGTTTTGGGGAGAGGCAAACTATGTCTGGGGTCCCCCATTTCTGTGTTAACATGCTGAAGATTTGTAGATCCAGTTTCCATTCGTGTGGGCCCATAAGATTTCTGCTAAGGTCGTCTGCCAGAGTAATTTGTTTTCCTGGCAGGAATTGAGCTTGAAGATGTATTTGGTAAGTCAAGGCTGTGTTCCACAAGGCTATGACTAGTCTGCAAAGGGGGTAGGAATGTGTACCCCCCTGCTTGTTTATGTACCACATAACTGTGGTGTTGTCCCGTCCGTCTATCAGAAGTTGTCCTGGATGAAGTAAGTCCTTGAAGGCTGTCAGAGCATTCTGAACAGCTAGCATTTCTTTCTGGTTGATATGCAGATGCATTTGGTTTGGGCTCCATTCGCCCTGAATGCATCTCCCTGCCAGGAGGGCCCCCCAAGCATAGTCTGATGCGTCTGTAGTTAGGGTTTGGGTGGCAGGGGGTAGAGTGAATGACAGTCCCTTGTTTTGGTGACATGTATCTGCCCACCAAAGAAACTCCTGTTGTAGGCAGGGAATGAGAGGAATAATTGTTTTCCAGAGTGTGACAATGTTGACTCCATAAACGTTTTAGGTACCATTGAAGTTTCCTCATATGCAGTCTCTCATATGGAATTAGTAGAATGCAGGATGCCATGAACCCTAAAGCCTGCAGAATTTGTCTTGCAGATAACTGGGTTCTTGTTGCCATTTGTTTGAAGTATGTTGTCAATTGCCTTTGTTTGTCTGGCGTGAGGTAAACCATCTGGGTAGTTGTATTTAAGCTTGCACCCAGGAATGTAATTATTTGAGAGGGTACCAGTTGTGATTTCTTTTCATTTATGGTGTACCCTAGGCATGCTAGAAGCCTTTTTACAAACGCCAGATGTTGAAGAAAAGTGTCCTTGCCCTCTGCTTGAATGAGACAATCGTCCAGATAAGGATAACTTTGAATGTTTCTTTGTCTGCAGAATGCAATTACTGGTGCCAGGCACTTTGTAAAGACCCTGGGTGCAGTAGATAAGCCAAAGGGCAGTGCAGAGAATTGGTAATGCAAAAAACCTGCTTTGAAGCGGCGGTATCTTCTGCATGATTCCCTTATTGGGATATGCAGGTATGCCTCTTTTAAGTCTAGAGTTACTAACCAAGCATTCTTGCCTAGCATAGGCAGTAGCTGTTGTAAAGTCAGCATTTTGAATTTTGGAATGTCCAGGAACCTGTTTAGAATCGATAAGTCCAGTACTGGACGCCATGAATTGTCTTTTCTGGGTACCAGAAAAAGTCTTGAATAAAATATTTGTACTTTTTCCTTTTCTGGTACCGGTTGAATATCCCATAGGGCCATGACTTGTTTCTGGGCCTCTGCCCACTGGTTTTGTTGCAGATCCGGCCATCTGTTTGGAATTGGCAAAGTATGGAAATGAAATCTGTACCCCTGGGATACTATGTTGAATACCCACTTGTCCTGGGTAATTAACTGCCAATTTTGAGCATGAAGTGCTAGTTTTCCCCCCAAGGGGGCTGCCAAAAGATAAGTGCTTGGAGATGGTAGAGGAAAGTCATTGAGACTGCTTACTGTAGGGTTGTGCTTTGTTTCCTCCAGATTTGGAGGTTTAGGAACCCCATTGCTTGGACCTGTAAGAACCCTGTGATTGATATCTGGAGCCTTTTGAGCACCTGGGTTTGCCCTGAGTGGCTCTGTTGGACACAGGAAAGGACCAATGTTAGTAGGCCTGTGCCTACTGAACCTGGGTGGCTGCACTTGCAAGAAATCTTTTACAGTTTGCAAAGATTTAGCTTTGTCTTCCATTTTCTTTAAAACCTCTTCTGCCTTATTACCAAACAGAGTATCATGCTGTAAAGGGGCATCCAACAATTAGCTGTAAAGGGGCATCCAACAATTTAGCTTTAACATGATCAGGCCGATTTTGCTTCTTGAGCCAGGTGTGCCTTCTAATCACAGATCCAGTTACGGCGACCCTACAAGAGGCCTCCAAGGAATCAAAACCACATTGCAAAGTATGCTTTCCAACGTGTTCTGCTGAATGCAATAAATCCTGTAACTCTTTATTTTCCACACAATCAGAAATCAACATCATTTTCTGTTTCAGTAAGCCCATAACATGCTGTTGATATTTAAGCATATGAAACTGGCAGTTTAAAGCCGTGACTGCCAAGGTTGCAGATGTATAAACCTTCTTACCCCAGCTATCCAGCACCCTGGAATCTCTATCTGAAGGGGTAGGATTTTTGGCTGTAGAAGCCTTTACACCCTTGGGACCCTGAGAAATAGTCTCACGATCAGCAGCAGGATTTTTGAAAAGAAATTTGTGGGAGTCAGGAACCCTGTAATATCTGTCTGGCTTACTAGGAGCCGGGAGGCAGGGAATCAGGAGCCATGCTTGATTCCGAGAACACATCATCAACAATGTTTAATACAGGAGGTATTGCCAAAGGCCTATGCTGAGGAAGGAGGAGGAAATCCCTAAGCCTCTTTTCTGATTCAGAAAAGTCCCGACTCTCCCAGTGAAAATGTTCCCTTAAGGTATGCAAAGTCTCTCCAAAAGAATAATCCTCAGGAGGAGATGCAGATGGGATGGATTCCTCTGCATCAGAATCCTCATAGGATGGAACAGAAAATTCCTGCTCAGAAGAAATGGAAACATGATCTGAAGATTCATAATCAGTGCCTTGCCTAGGTCTCTTAGCAGGGGGGGGGGGGGGTGGAGGGTTGGGAACCCCTGATCAAGGTAATTAAATCCTCAGCCATTTTGATCATCAGTTTTTTAGGCATAGGGGCCTGAGCATGTGGCTCATGCGTTGGTTTTTTAGACATAGGAGTTGTTTTTGACCTTGTTTTTGTTGCTGGCGTCAGTTTAATGTAAAAATGTTGAGGCCTGAAAACACCATCAGAAGCCGGTGCCTGCTCAGCGGCTCCGGACGCATCCAAAGGAGAGACATCCGCGGGTTCAATACTTTGCGAATCTCGTGGCATACCGGACTCCGAATGGGTCTCGGTAGAGGCCTGCGACTCAAAAGTAGTGGGTATCACGGGCTGCAAAAGCGCCTCACTGAATACCGGCGACTGGCTTAGGAGAAGCTTTGTCGGTTTTGGACCTCGACGGTCTGTCTCTGTCTTTTACCTTGTGTTTTTTGTGAACTTCGGTAACCGACGACATTTCAGGATAGTTAAATCTTGAACCAAAATATTTAGAAGCAAAAATATACCGACACTTAATAGTGCATTGGTTAAATTTAGCACAAAACCGACAGCAAGGCACGTTGTGATCAGGGCCTAGGCAAGGAATACAGTACAAATGAAAATCCTTATGAGGTATTTGCTTCCCACAAGTAATGCAATTTTTAACTTTTACTAACATTGGTAAGGAGCAAGAAAAAGTTTCTCCAATGGGGTACTTAGCTTTAGTTTGAAGACTTCGGTTCTGAAACTTGAATACGAAAATTTCAGGAGTCGTCCGGCCGGCACTTGCGAACTGCTTCTGCTTCGGGCACCGCGCGGCAAGAAACACTGATTAAAATGGCGTTGGCTGCATTTTTTATACCACTGACGACCTGACATCATGGAAGAAGAGACAGCAACCGATGCAGGACCCAAGACTTTGTTATTCAGGCCGACTGAGGGCAACCTGCCAGCAGATTACTCAAATGTAATGACTGCAACATTGAAACATGAAGAACATCTGTCCACTTGACCATGATGACCTAGCAGAAGACTCCACCAATGGGGCTTGTAAAATTGTTTGGATGACAAAGAACCCACCTGCCAGATCTGAGCCGGAGAAACTCAAAACCACAGCGGGGAAGTAGAAGACTGGCAACATCTCCGGTGGTGTAGTTAGGGAGAAGGGGGAAGCTACCTCTACCAGACAGAGGCCCTTTGACCAAAAAAGGGCTCAGTACACTGAGGACCAGACACTGAGCATTGCTCATAGTCGGCACTGAAGGTGATTGGATATGAGGAATCAGAGTCAATGCAGGAGCCAAAGCCACTAGGGAAACCAAATGTCTTGGGACCTTTGAGTCCAGTGAGCCGGATGAGGGTGGATCTGTGGAGACAGAAGAGGACCTATGATGACCCCCTCTCAAGGTTGTGGAATTCTTGGGAGGGCACTGAGGTTTGTCTGAGTCATCCTTCAGCACAGAAGGATAACCTTTAGGAAGGAGACCCTTAAGGACTAACTTAGCCCTCTTCTCATTAACTGCCCTGGTTCCAAACCCCTTACAGATAAAGCAGGGGGAATCAAGGTGGGTAACCATCAAACAATAGATACACTTGTGTACATCTTGACAGAGCAGCTTGTGCCCACAATCAAAACATTTTTTGAATCTCTTATCCATGACCGAGTTACAGAAATACTACATCGAACAGAAGAGAAACGCTATACTAAACACACACAGACAATCACACTATGAACAACGATAAAATTCAGGAAATACCCACTGCTAAATATATATAGACTAAGGAAAAACAATTCTACACCTAACCTAGCCAATCTACCCAACTTATAAAATATTCTTTTTAGACAGAGTACAGAGAAAGCCTACACAAAAAGCAAAAAAGAAAAAGATTTGTAGAGCCATGGATCGATCTGCAGACAAGAATGGCAGCACACTTGATCTGAAGTGTCTGTCGGGGATACAGGAGGAAGAATGGCCAGAGTTGGATTCCAAAATCCATAGGCTGAAGTCAGATGGAGAGGACAACATCAGAATTCAAAATACTGAAAAAGTATGGGTGATCCCCCCAACCCGCACCTCCCACTCCACCTAATAATTATACATGCCGATTCTGGGGAAAGTGGCAAATTACCATTTTCAATATTCTGAGTTTCAACACTTTGAGCTTTTCAGTGTTGTGGGTTTTTGAACAAATTAATGTATTCCAATAATGAGGACATATGAATTATCACAGATAAGAATTAAGTTGGGAGTCTCCTTCACTGACAAGCTGTGTTATAACAAGCTTCAGGCAAGGATGTCCTCTTCCTTTCTCAGTTATTTGCTAAATATTTCATGCCATTAGTAAGGAAAAAGTACAGTTTTGTACCTACCATAAATGTAGATGTTCGAGTGTATACACTGCTGCAGTCATTACACTTGGGTTATCCTGAGGTCAGGCGGTCCCTCAGTCGGCCTGAGTTCCAAAGCCTTGGTCCGGCGTCGATTGCTGTCGCTTCTTCCCTGACGTCAGTGCACCAGGGGTATATAAGATGCAGCCGATGCCATTTTCTTCAGTTTTTCTTGCCCCAGATGTCAGGTGCCCCAAAAAGGTAGTCAATGTAAATTGCTAATAAAACATACATAAGAAAACCAATCAAAAACTTTCAGTTACCAGCAAATACTCCCCATAGGTAGCAAAGGGTAGAAGGCCTAGGTAAGTACTAGCAAGGAAGAGGGGAAGGAGGGAGGGTAACCTAGACTGCAGCAGTGTATACACTCGAACATCTACATTTATGGTAGATACATACAAAACTGTACTATGTTCATCGTGTTACAATGCTGCAGTCATTACACTTGGGTAGAATCCCAAAGCTGAGGTAGGGTGGTTGGTTCTATAAGGCATTAGGGGTGGCTATAAGGCCCTGCAGCACTGCAGTGGCAAAGCCAGCTCTGGATTTAGAATAAATAGGCAGATGGTAATGCTTGGTGAAGGTATGTACAGAACTTCAAGTTGCTGTTTCCAAAATGTCCTTGGTAGGTACTCCTCTGAGGTAGGCAGTTGAAGTGGCTGTTGCCCTGGTGGAATGTGATCTAATGCTGTTGGGTACAGCTTTCCCATGGTGTGTATAGCAGAAATGTATACAGTGTCCTATCCATTTAGAAATTGTCTGTTTTGAAATGGCTTTTCCCTGTGCTCCTGCAGCATATGATACAAACAATTGCTCAGTTTTCCTGAAAGCTTTTGTTTTGTCCAAGTAGACGTGTAACTGCCTGTGTATGTCCAAGGAATGCAGAAGTCTCTCCCCTTTATTCTGTGGATTTGGATAAAAAGTTGGCAAGTGAATAGTTTGGTTTAGAGCCACACTTGATACCACCTTTGGCATAAAAGTAGGGTTTGTTCTTAAAGACACCCTGTCTTGGTGGAAAATGATGAAAGTTTCCACTGCCATTAGTGCCTGTAATTCTGAAACTCTTCGTGCTGAGGTTATTGCCAGGAGCAGAGCAGTTTTCCAAGAGACATATTTTAAGTCTGCTGAATTAGCTGGCTCAAAAGGAGGTAAAGTTAATTTTTCCAAGACGAAGTTGAGGTCCCAAGTTGGGAGTTGGTGCTCTATGGGGCAGTCTTATGTTTTTAGCCCCTCTAAGGTACTGTTTTAGAGGCCTTTGTCCAGCATCTCAGTTAAGTATTGTAGTATCTGAGGAATATTTGGGACAAGAGGGTCAAGGCTGTGAGCCTGGTTCCAGGCACAGAATCTCTTCCATTTATCCGAATAGGCTTTCCTGGTGCTAGGCCTTCTGGCCTCCAGAATCACATCCATAACAGCTTTGGAGAGAGGCATTGCTTGTTTGACTAAGGAATCTTCCATGCAGCTAGATTTAAAGTCTTGAGCTGGCTGTGAAGTATCTGATTGTTTTGCTGAGTCAGAAGATGTGGGATTTGAGGCAAAATATATGGTGGACCTTGTGCTAAGTTCTTTAAGATTGGGTACCAGTGCTGGCGTGGCCAGTCTGGGGCAATCAGGATCATCTTTGGCTTATCTTGTCTGGCTTTTAGGAATACCTTTGAAAGGAGAGGTAGTGGTGGGAAAGCATATACTTGTAGGTTTTTCAAGCTGAATGAGAGGGCATCCACTTTCCATGCTTGTGGGTGGTAAGTCCTTGTGCAGAATTTCTGTAGCTGGCAATTCATTGTGGATGCAAACAGATCTATGTCCGGGCTCCACCATTTTTGTGTTATCATTCTGAATATTTGTGGATGTAATTTCCACTCGTGCGGATCCATGATGTTTCTGCTTAAGTCGTCTGCCACTGTGTTTTTCTCTCCTGGCAGGAATTGTGCTTGCAGATGAACTTGATAGGTTAGAGCTATGTTCCACAAGGTCATGGCTTGTCTGCAGAGGGGATATGAATGAGTGTCCCCTTGCTTATGTACCACATAACTGTGGTGTTGTCTGTCTTTAGTAGTATTTGTCCTGGATGCAGAAGGTCCTTGAAAGCTGTAAGGGCATTTTGTACAGCTAGCATCTCTTTTTGATTGATGTGAAGATGCCTTTGTTCTGCGGGCCACTTGCCCTGAATACATTTTCCTGCCATGTGTGCTCCCCCAGGCACAATCTGAAGCATCTGTTGTCAGTGTTTGCCTGGCTGTGGTTTGAGTGAAAGGCTGTCCCTTGTTGAGGTGACAGGCTTGAGCCCACCATCGAAACTCCTGTTGAAGGCAACGAATAAGTGGTATTACTGTTTCCAAACTGAGACAGTGTTGAGACCAGACACTCTTTAGGTACCATTGTAGTTTCCTCATATGCAGTCTGGCATATGGAATTAGTAGTATGCAAGATGCCATGTACCCCAAGGCCTGCAGACTTTTTCTTGCAGGGAGATGGGTTTTTGTTGCCATCAATTGGAAATATTGAGTCAGTTGTCCTTGCTTGTCTGGCGTGAGATAAGCCATCTGGGCCGTTGTATTTAAGCTGGCACCCAGGAATATTATCTCTTGTGAGGGCACTAGCTTTGACTTCTTTTCGTTTACTGTGTACCCTAGGCAAATTAGCAATCTTTTTACAAATGCCAGATGCTTTAGAAGAATGTCTTTGCTCTCTGCTTGAATAAGGCAGTCGTCCAAGTATGGGTAAATTTGAATTCCTTTTTGTCTGCAAAATGCAATTACTGGTGCCAGGCATTTTGTAAAGACCCTGGGCGCAGTAGATAAGCCAAAGGGCAGTGCAGAGAATTGTTAATGCATTGAACCAGCTAATAATCTGAGATATCTTCTGCAATTTTGTCTGATAGGGACATGCAGGTATGCCTCCTTGAGGTCCAAAGTTACGAGCCAAGCTTTCTTGCCCAGCATAGGAAGAAGCTGCTGTAGTGTCAACATTTTGAATTTTGGAACATCCAGGTAAGTATTTAGAGAAGAAAGATCCAGAATGGGCCTCCAGACTTTGTCCTTTCTGGGAACCAGAAAGAGTTTTGAGTAAAATCCCTGTCTTTGCTCCTGTGTTGGTACCTTTTGAATAGCTCTCATGTCCATGAGTGCTGTAATTTGTCCTTGAGCCTCTGCCCATTGATTTGGTGGCAGATTTGGCATTCCTTTTAACCTCGGCAGAGTGTGAAAGTGGAACCTATAACCTTGAGATACAATACTGAGAACCCATTTGTCTTTGGTGATCAAATGCCAATTGTGACAGAAAAGTGCCAGTTTTCCCTCCAAGGGGGCTGCCAAGAGAGAAGCGATTGGCAGCTGTAGTGGGAAGACATTGGGGCTGTTTTTTATAAGGTTGAGGCCTGTCTTCCCCTTCTTTCTGGGTTGAAGCACCCCATTGTTGAGGCCTGTAAGAACCTTGTGGTTGACCTCTGCCTCTTGGACGTCTGTATCTGCCCCTTTGAGGTCTGTCTGAAACTGGGAAGGACCAATTTTTTGTTGGCCAATTTCTGCTAAATCGAGGAGGCTGAACCTGTAAGAAATTCTTCACCCTTTGCATAGATTTTGCCTTATCCTCCATTTTCTTTAATACCTCTTCTGCCTTAACTCCAAATAAAACATCCTGCTGCAAAGGTGCATCCAATAGTTTTGCTTTAACATGATCTGGTAAAGTCTGCTCTTTTAACCAAGCATGTCTTCTAATGACAGACCCTGTAACTGCTGCTCTACAGGAGGCCTCTAATGAATCAAAACCACATTGCAAAGTATGTTTTCCCACTTGTTCAGCTGCATGCAATAAATCCTGCATTTCCTTATAGTTAGGAAGATCTGAATTTGGAAGCATTTTTTGTTTCAACTGAGACATCAAAAATTGCTGATATTTAAGCATGTGAAACTGGCAATTTAAGGCCCTCATTGCTAAAGTTGCAGATGTATATACTTTCTTCCCCCATCTGTCTAATGCTCTGGAATCTCTATCAGAGGATACTGGATTTTTTGCTGTAGAGGCCTTTACCCCTTTGGGACCCTGGGAAATAGTTTCAGGGTCAGCAACAGGGCTTTTATAAAGGAATTTGTGAGAGTCAGGGAGTCTGTAATATCTGTCAGGCTTAACTGGAGCAGGAGGTAAAGAATCAGGATTTAAACTGGATTCAGAATACACATCATCCACAATATCTAACACTGGCGGAATAGCAAGGAGTCTGTGTTGAGGTAATAAAAGAAAATCTCTGAGCCTTTTCTTGGATTCTGAGTAATCCTGGCCCTCCCAATGGAAACGCTCCCTCATGGTATGCAAGGTTTCCCCAAAGGAGTAGTCCTCTGGTGGGGAAGCTGAAGGAACAGATTCCTCAGCATCAGAATCCTCATAAGGGGGTAAAGAGTATCCTTGGTCTGAGGATGAATCTGATGATATGGACACCTGGTCGGATGAGTCATAGTCTGCATCCTGTCTAGGCCTTTTATCAGGAGGAGGGTGGGACCGCTTGATCAGAGTAATTAAGTCTTCGGCCATTTTGAGCATCTGTTTCTTAGGCATGGAGGCCTGTCCTGGTGAATGTTGAAGTTGTTTGTTTTTAAAGGGGTTTTAGACTTAGCAGAATATTTAATGGTTAACTGAGTAGGTCTGAAAACGCCCTCTGAAGCTGCGGGTTGTTCAGCTGCTCCGGATCCCTCTGAATGGTTAGTCTCGGTAGGCTGTAAATCTGGTGTATCCGAAGGCCCAGCCATCTCCACGTGGGAGTCAGAGGCGGCCTGTGGTTCCAAAGAAGCAGTCGTCAGGGGCTGCGAAGGCGCCTCGCTGAAAACCAGAGAGCCGGCGATTGGCCTAGAAGAGGCTTCGTCGTCAGTTTTGGGCCTCGGATGCCTGTCCTTGTCTTTGCGCTTTTTGTGAATCCTGGTCGTCGGTTGTTCCGATGGCATGGTGTAATTGAATTTTCTGCCAAAATAATGTCGGGCAAAATCAAACAGACGTTTAATAGTGCGCTTGTTAAACCTAGCACAAAACCGACAACCTGTGACGCCGTGGTCTGGGCCTAGGCATGGGATACAATAAGAATGGAAATCCTTATGAGGTATTTGCTTCCCACAAGAAATACAATTATTAACTTTTACTGACATCGGTCTGAGGCAAGAAAAAGTTTCCCCAATGGGGTACTTAGCTTTGTAGAAGACTTTGGTTCTGGATTCGGAATGAAAATCTCAGGAGTCGGCCGACCGGCACTTGCGAACTGCTTTTGCTTCGGGCACCGCATGGCAAGAAAGACTGAAGAAAATGGCGTCGGCTGCATCTTATATACCCCTGGAGCACTGACATCAGGGAAGAAGCAACAGCAACCGACGCTGGACCAAGACTTTGGAACTCAGGCCAACTGAGGGACCGCCTGATGGCAGGATAACCCAAGTGTAATTACTGCAGCAGTGTAACATGATGAACATCAAGGAATTCATAAATTCAAGGATATAACTGGTGCAGGAATTAAGAAAATTTAAGTTTATTTGCAGATGATATTTTGTACTTGACAAGCCCAAAAAAGGGCATCTTGGTTTTGTGGCACATTTTGAGACAGTTTCAAGTACTTTTGAGATATAAAATAAACATGGACAAACCAAAGCTAATAAAGGTAAACCATGGATACATAAATGAACTGGTTCAGCAATACCTACACGTATGGGGACATAAGATGAAGTAGTTGGATGTACGGATTAAAAATTCTATTATGGCACCCAAGGATATTTAGGATGAGACTAAGATAAAAAATTAAGAAAACCAGAAGCTATCAATTGATAAGGATAGTAAGATAAAAGCAGTGAAAATGTTTAGTCCATTTAGCCTTGTATACAGATCAGGAATATTTTATTAACCACAGAATAAGTTGTGGATGGTAGTTACTAAACAGCTGAAGAAATTCATTTGAGAGGGGAAGAAAAAGTTGTGTAAAATCTTATCCTAACAGTAGATGTCCTTCTCTTCACTGTTGCAGTACTCCTGAGGTATCTCCCGCAAGGGCAGCCCAACTTCCAGTCAGTACACCAAAGAATTTAGAACTTACAGAACTGAAAAGCCCCAGGAGAAACACAATGTCCTTAGGGACCAGGAAGAACATGTGGTTTCAGAAAGAGAAAAAGAAAAGAAAGAAAGCAACAGAACTAGGGTAGAGCAAAAAGGGGGAGGACAAAGGGAGTGAATACTGCAAGACGGAAGATAAGGACCATCAACTGTTTTGGTAAATTTTACAAAACTGTACTATGTCCTTCCATATCACTTTTGCAGTATTCCTGATAGATGGGAGAGTACAACAGCTCAAAAGGAAACCTGAGAGGAGGAAGGTACTGAGGATCCCTCTAGAAACCCATGCAGGACAGCTCTGGCAAAGCCAGTTCTAGCTCTGGAAACATCATCAAACTAGTCATGTTTAGTGAAGGTGTGGATGAAAGTCCAAGTAGCAGCCTCAAGGATGGAAGTGGCATCCTGTTCCTTTGAAAAAGGCACCAGAGGAAGCAACAGCTCTGGTTGAAAGAGCTTTTCTTTACAAAGGTATAAAGACATTAACCATCAAAGGAATAACAAAAAGAAATGGTCTTAGTAATTAAGGAATTGAAGGTTTGTTTAGAAATTGCCAGACCCAAAGACTTGGGAGGAAAGGAAACAAAATGTTGCACAGATTGGTGAACGGCCTTAGTCTTATCCAAATAATATCTGACCTGTCTTCTCAAATCCAGGGAGTAAAGAACATTCTCTCTACCAGACTGTGGAAAAGGAAAAGAGGAGGGTAAATTAATAGACGGATTAAGAAACAATTCATCGACCACCTTGAGCATAAAAGAAAGATTAGTATGAAGAGACACGCTGTCCCTGTGAAAAACTAAAAAAGGTGGAACATAGCCTAGTACAAACCTATGAACCTATCGGCCCTAGGGCCTACATAAGCCTAGCCATAACAATTCCCTGGTTATTTCTTCCCACACTATTTACTTCCCTGGACCGCTGCCTAGTCGTCAAGGTTCCTTTTGAAGGAGGACAAGGAGGCGCTCTGCTTGACATGTATGGGCAGTCTATTCCACAGTCTGGGGAGTCTCTGGGTCAGGAACCTATCCCTCCAACATGTTTTGTTTATTGTAATGACAAGGTTTAGATCCCTGGAGCATGTGGCTCTGAGGGATTGGGCCATAAGAGCCTGAAGCTCAGATACTCTCTTAGCTAAAATAAGAGCCAAAAGGACAGTCTTCCAAGTACAATGTTGCAATGTGGCTCTGAGGGATTGGGCCATAAGAGCCTGAAGCTCAGATACTCTCTTAACTAAAATAAGAGCCAAAAGAACAGTCTTCCAAGTACAATGTTGCAAGGAAGCTGAAGCTGCAGGCTCAAAAGCAGACACACCCTGAGTCAATTTCTGAAGAACAAAACTAAGATCCCAAGAAAGTGGAATAGGCTTCCTGGGTGGCCTAATATAAAGGATGCCTTTAAGAAACTGTTTGACCTCAAACCTAAAGGAGGAGTCAAGGGCAGACAAGCAGAAATAGCAGTGAGGTGAGATTTAACTGAAGAATATGCTAACCCAGCATGGAGCAATTCACATAAGAGAGAATCAGAGGGATGCTGACTGAAAAGGGATCCTCGTTATGAGAGAGGAACCAGACAGAAAATCTCTTCCATAGGGACAAACATGGTTTCCTGGCCTCCTGCATAACCAGAAGCATGTCCTCAGAAAAGAGTTACCTAAAAGGGATCAAAACCCCATCACCCACAGCATCAGTTGAAGAGTAGACAAATGAGGATGGATAAGAGACCCTTTGTCTTGTGTGAGAAGATCCACCTGGTGAGATAACTTGTGGTGATTCCCCCTGGCTAACTGAAAAAGAAGGGGGAAATTGATATTGTCTGGGCCAAAAGGGAGTCACCAGCAAGATGTTCGGGGGGGGCTTTCTTGATCTTGTGCAGGACCCTTGGAATTAGAGGAAGGTGGGGAGGGGAGGCATACAAGAACATCTCCTTCCAAGCCAGAGGACTTGGGACTCTGGAACAGAATAAAGGAAGTCTGTTAGGAAGGGAGGCAAAACAATCTACCTGAGGAATACCTCACCGATGGACAATGTCCAGAAACACATCTCTTTGAAGCATCCATTTGTAAAACTGTGTACTGGACCTGCTCAAAGAGTCTGCCACTATATTCTGCTCTGAAGGTGTGTGGACAGCCTGAGGAGTTACTTGATACTGGGCAGCTAGATCCCAGACCTGTATAGTGAGCCTGAAAAGAAGGTAGGATTATGTCTCTCCCTTGCTTGTTTACACACCACATCATTGTGGTATTGTCTGTGAAAACTCTGAGGGGCCATGAAGCAAACAGAGAATGAAAAGCTAAAAAGAGAGCTCTCATCTCTTTCATGTGGATGTGATCTGACCTCTGATGAGGAGGCCCGAGACCCTGGACCGTGAGAGAACCAATGGAAGCTCCCCACCTCCTGTCTAAGGCATCTGAAAAGAGCTCATGAGATGGGACTGGAGGTTGGAAAGGAAGCCCTGGGTTGAAAGAAAGCTGATGAATCCACCACTGAAGCTCGAGCATGAGACAAGGAAGGAATGGAACTAGGAAATCCAGTGGATGACAGCATTGAAGCTACACTGAAGAGCTACCACTGGAATTCTCTCATACGAAGCCTGGCTAGAGGCAGCACAAGAATGGTAGAAGCCATGAACTCTAGACCCTTGAGAAAATCCCTAGCTGTGACTGAAGTTAGGGGAAGAAGGGGTTGGAAAAAGGCAATCGGTGAGAGGGCCTTGGGTGGAGGTAGGAATGCCAGCATGGAAATGGTCTGAATCCTGAAACTGAGAAAAACATGATCCTGTGAGGGAATTATGACTGATTTTTTTGAAAGTTTATGGTAAACCCCAGGCTCCGTAACAATCAAACAGTAAACTGAAGGTCCTGAGCCAGAACCTTGGGGGAAGAAGCTTGGATGAGCAGGTCATCTAGATAAGGAAACATCTGAACCCCCTCTCATCCTGCAAAAGGCAATGACAGAGCAAGGCATTTGGTGAATACCCCTGGGGCAGCAGGCAGGCCAAATGGCAAAGCAGAGAACTGAAGATGCAAGGAAGAAACACAAACACAAAAACTTCCTGAAAGGGGTTGACTGGGGATGTGAAGGTAGGCAACCTTGAGGTCCTGAGATACCAGGAAGGCCTGACGAAGAAGAAAAGGGAACAAAGTTTGAAGGGACAACATCTGAAAGGAGAGGACCTTTAGAAAGGACCAGAATGGGTCTCCTAGGGCCTTCCTTCCAGGGAACGAGGAATATCCTGGAATAAATGCCCTTTCCTTTCTGGGTAAGAGACATAACTTGAATGTTGCTCTGAGCCAGAAGAAGCTCTGGAAAGAAAGGAAACTGTTCCTGTGGAGGTTGCGAGATACCCAGGAAAGGGGGGGGGGGGAAGAAATTCCCACAACATGAAATATCCCTAATGGATGATGGACAAAACCAGAGTCTTGAGTGACTCTTAACCAACTGGGAAAAGACAGGGAAACACAAAGGGGCAAGGGAATCTAGCCAAGGGAAACAGGAAGCAAACTGTCAGATGGAACCTGGTTTGTCCTGAAAAGGAAGCTTCTGAGAAGCAGGAGTCTGAGTAAACTTAGCTGGAGGTACACACCTAGAGCACTTTTTACCTTTGGGTGAAAAGCGAGATTGTCTGTGAACAAAAGTAGATTTGTAGGGATAATTCCTCTGGAACTTAGGGATGGGAGAAAATATGTGTTTCAATCCTTGTAAGAACTTGCCTTTGTCAAGGAGCAACTGACAAAGTTCAGCGGCAGCAGAACCAAAAAAGGTTTTTACTATCAAGAGGAGCATCCAACAACTTTGTTTTAATGTCATCAGGTAAAGGCTGAAGACAATGCTAAGAGTAACACCTCAGAACAGAATCAAATGCAGCAGCTCTAAAAGAAACATTAGCTGCATCATAAAAAGCAGTTATGTTCTTACCATAACGTTCCATCTGTGTTGTCTATTTTCATTCTTCCTCAACCTGTGGGTTTCGGATCTGACCTCGGATCCAACTCGGCTGCTTTCCAAGCTCAAGATTCAATGCTCAAGCTCCTCTTCTCCATCCCACAATGTCTCCTTCCCCTAGGATACCTCAGATAGAGTTTGCTAAAAATTTTACAGCTAAGATATCTATACCAATACAGAACACAAGGACTACAGAACTACTGTTCCTGAGAAACCAACTCTTTCAGGTCTATATGGAAAAAAGGACAGGAGGGTGGGGAGGTCAAGGTGGAATGAAAATAGAAAGCACAGATGGAACATTATGATAAGAACATAACTTCTTTATCTGATGCTGTCATTTTCATTCGTTTCGTGACTTGTGGGACAGAGTCCCCAGCTAAACAGAACCTAGGGTGGCCCTTATAGAAGGATATTGCGAAGCACCGTAAAGACAAAAGCTACTCTATTCCTGGAAATTATGTCTAGTTTGTAATGAGAAATAAAGGTATGAGACCTTGACCATGAGGCCGCTGCACAGATATTATCAGTTGACATCCTAGAGGTAAAAACTCGAGGACATGCACTTTGACGAATACACAAAGGAGATGCAATCTCGCAACCATCTGGCCTGCGTAGGTTTAGTAACTGCTGTGCCTTTCCTCACGCCTGAAAAAGAAAAACAGCTGGTCAGACTTCTGAAGGATTTCATCCCATCAAGATAAAAACATAATTGCAATACGAACATCCACAAGCTGCAGTGTGCATTCTCCCTTATTCTGGAAATTGGGGAAGAAAACCGAGAGATCAATGGATTTGATTGATATTGTCTTCTGTGGCCACTTTAGCTAAAAAGGATGGAATGGTCTGTAAGGAAACTCTATCCTTATGAAATATCAAATAAGGAAGTTTAGCAGAGGGGGCTTGGAGCTCAGAAACTCTTTTCGCTGACGTAATTGCAACCATAAAGGCTGTATTCTAGGACAGAAACTTCAGATCCACTTTAGCTGCTGGTTCAAAGGGAGGAAGAACTAAGGTTTGTAAAACCAAATTAAGATGGTAAGGAGATAGATCTTTGAATGAAGGACAAAATAAAAAAGTGCCCCTGAGAAAATCCTTACTTAGTTAGGAAGAAGCTAGGGTAGCAGAGTTTTCTCCAGTGTGGAAGTGTGAAATAGTTGCCAACTGAACATTCGCCGTGGAACAGATGGTTTCGTTCTGGAAGACAGAGGCCAGGAAAACTAAAAACCACAGGAAAAGGAGCAGTAAAAGGATCTATGAATTCTGCTGAGCCCAAATAGAGAAGCTTTTTCATCTGCTCTTCAATATCGTCATAGCAGAAGCTTTATGAGCTGATATCAGGATTTGTCAGATCTGAGATGAAAGCCTGGAATGTCTAGCCATCACTGGAACAGGAGAAAAAATGTGGTCTCATCATCCACCTTGTGTTCCAACAAGCTCCGGGTACACCTGATGAAGGAGGATGAAGAAGGTAGTCTGGACACTGGCTTGGGTGAGGCCTCCTTCGGAGGAGAGCTTCGAGATGAAACACCTGCTCCGATGATGCAGTTAGAGCACAGGGAGCTGAGGGGGCAGATAGCACAATCACCAGATCCAAGGGTTCAGATCTGAAGGCTTTGGTGTCTTCCTAGGCGGCTCCGAGAAGGAACTCTCAGGGGAAAGTACAGTTGTGTACATTTACCATAAATGTATATGTTAGAGTGTATTCACTGTTGCAGTCATCACACTTGGGTTATCTGCCAGCAGGTAGCCCTCAGTCGGCCGAATACCAGAGAATTAGTATTTCTGTGTCGGTTCTTGTCGCTTGAGGACTGACGTCAGGTCGTCAGGGGTATAAACAGGCAGCCAATGCCATTACATCAGTTTTTCTTACACCAAATGTCAGGAGCCCCCAAACAGGGAGCTAAATCATGGTGGAAAAAAACACCACCAGTAAAAAGTAAATACCAATAGCCCTGTAAACGGTGAGTAAGAGAAACAGAGGAGAGAGAGAGAGACAAGGGGGCTGGAGGGTGGGAAATCAGGACTGCAACAGTGAATACATTCGAACATCTACATTTATGGCAAGTGTACACAACTGTACTATGTTCTACGTGTTTCACTGTTGGAGTCATCACACACGGGTTGATTCCCAAAGCTGAAGAATGGGTGGAGGCAGTCAAGAAGAGTTGGGCTGGCTAGTATACCGTGCAGGACTGCTGTTGCAAAACCCACCCTGAATTTGGAAAAGATGGGCAGGTGGTAATGATTGGTGAAGTTGTGAATAGAACTCCAAGTAGCAGCTTCCAGAATGTCCCTGGTAGGGACTCCCCTGAGGAATTCTGTAGAGGCTGAAGTTGTCCTAGTGGAATGCGTTCTGACCCCCAGAGGGGGTGGTTTCCCATGGTGTTTGTAACAGAAATGGATAGTGTGTGCTATCCATTTGGAGATGGTTTGTTTTGATATGGCCCTTGCCTTCTGTCCCTGATGCAAAGCTGACTAGGGCTAAGTCCTATTAAGGTATAATCTTAGGTTATAATAATTAGGTTGGGAGGGTGGCCTAATGGTTAAGGTGTTTGCCTTACAAACACAAGGTGCAAGGTTTGAGTCTCACAAAGGATAATTGGCTAGGCTTAAAATGGCTCGCAAGGACAGTTAGCCTAGTACTAATCTATGAACCTATGAAAGGAAAGGCCACAGAAGTACCTCACAAAGAGGATTACTGGCCTCAAACAGATGCCCTACACTGACAGTCTCAAAAAACTCCAGCTTTACTCCGTAGCATATCACCAACTCCGGGGAGATCTGCCTAACATATAAAGCTATGTTAAACCCAGAGTTGTTGGACATGCTACACCTAAAGAAATCCCAATCCCTCCGAGCTACACGCTCTAGGGACCTAAACCCTGTCATCACAATAAACAGGACATGCTGGAGGGATAGATTCCTGTCCCAGAGTCTTCCCATGCTCTGGAACAGGCTACCCATCTATGTCAAGCAAAGTTCTTCAACAGCACTCTTCAACAAAAATCCTGATGAGTGGATGGGAAATAGGAAATACACCCAGAGGATCACTCCTGTGTCTCTGCTCGACAGTGGCACAGGAAAATAACTTTCTTGGGTGGCATAAGCCAGGGAACCTTGTTGGCTAGGCTTACGCAGACCCTTGGGCCGATAGCCTAGTACCTACCTATGTACCACATCACTGTGGTGGTGGTGTTTTTTATTAGAAGGGGCCCTGGTGACAGTAGGGATCTGAAAGCTGTTGGACCGTGCTGAACAGCTAGCATCTCTTTTTGGTTGATGTGCAGATGAATTTGGTTTGGGCTCCAGTGGTCCTGAATGCACCTGCCGTCCAGATGTGCCCCCAGGCACAGTCTGATGCATCTGTGGTTAGGGTCTGGGCAGCGTGGGGTTGTATAAAGGGAAGTCCCTTGTTGTGGTTGCATGCTGCTGCCCACCAAAGAAACTCTGTCCTGAGACAAGGTATGATAGGTATAATAGTTTCCAGGTCCTGGCAATGTTGGCACCAAAGACTTTTTAAGTACCACTGAAGTTTCCTCATATGCAGTCTGGCATATGGAATTAGTAGAATGCAGGAGGCCATGAACCCTAGAGCCTGCAGGATTTTCCTTGCGGATATTTGGGTTCTGGTGGCTATTTGAGTGAGGTAGCCTGTCAGACAGGCTTGCTTTTCTGGACTAAGGAATGCCATCTTGGATGCTGTGTCCAAGCTTGCTTCCAGGAATACAATCTTTTGACTGGGGACTAGTTTTGATTTCTTTTCATTGGTAGTGTACCCCAAGGAGGTTAGAAGGTCCTTTGTAAATGTCAGGTGCTGCAACAGCTTTTCCTGACTGTCTGCCTGAATCAGGCAATTGTCCAAGTAAGGGTATATTTGAATCTTTCTCTGTCTTCAATAGGCAGTGGCTGGAGTCAGGCATTTTGTGAAGACTCTGGGAGCAGTGGATAAAGCCAAAGGAAAGCGTGGAGAACTGACAATGCATAGATCCTGCCCTGAAACGTAGATATTTCCTGCATGAGTCCCTGATAGGGATGTGCAGATAGGCTTCCTTTAGGTCTAGGGTGGCTAACCAGGCATCTTTGATCAGCATAGGGAGAAGTTGCTGCAGGGTGAGCATTTTGAATTTTGGTACCATCAGGAAGGTGTTTAGAATGGATAGATCTAAATTTGGCGCAAGGTGTCCTCTTCTGGGTACCAGGAAAAGTCTGGAATAAAAACCTTGGCCTATCTATTCTGCAGGAACAGGCTGAATTGCCATTATGGAGAGCAGGGATTGAACTTGGTTTTGTGCCTCTGCCCACTGGTTTGGAGGAAAGTCTGGGAACTCTTTTGGGGTTGGCAGCATGTGGAAATAAAATTTGTAACCCTGGGATACTATGTTGAGGATCCATCAGTCATTGGTGATGGAGGTCCAGTTTTTTGCATGGTAGGCAAGTTTTCCCCCTAAGGGGCACGAGCAATTGGGCAGAAGTGAGGAGTGGAGTTGAGAAGTCATTGTGAATTCTTTACGTAAGGGGGTGGCTTAGCACTCCCTGTTTTAGAAGTGGAGGTACTCCATTGCTTAGATCTCTGCATACCCTGAGACTGTGATCTGGGGGGGTCTGTTTCCCCTGGGTCTAGTTTGAGATGGCCTTGAGGGGGCTGGAAAGGATCAATATTTTGAGGGGCAATTCCTACTGAATCTTGGAGGTTGCACTTGCAAAAAATCTTTGACTGCCTGCTTAGACTTAGCCTTTTCTTCCATATTTTTTAAAACCTCTTATGCTTTGGTGCCAGATTATCCTTGTTCAAAGGAGCGTCTGTAATTTTGATCTGACATGGTCTGGCAAGGTCTGCTCCTTAAGCCAAGCATGCCTTCTAAGTACAGAACCTGGGATTGCTGTCCTGCAAGACGCTTCTAGGGTGTCAAACCCACATTGCAGGGTATGCCTTCTGACTTCCCTTGCAGAATGCATAAGTCCTGTAATTCTTTATTTTCTGCACAGTCAGGAAAGGTAGATAATTTTTGCTTAATAAGTTCCATAGTATGTTGCTGGTATTTCAGAATGTGAAACTAGCAATTCAATGCTCTAATGGTGAGAGTTGCAGAGGTGTATACTTTTTTACCCCATCTGTCTAAAGCTCGGGAATCCCCTGTCTGAAGGGGTGGAATTCCTAGCTGTAGTTGCTTTTATTCCTTTAGGCCCTTGGGAGATGACCACTGGGTCAGTAGGATTTTTGAAAAGAAATTTGTGAGAGTCAGGGACTCTATAGTACCGGTCTGGTTTCCTTGGAGCAGGGGGTAAAGTATCAGGAGTTAGACTGGATTCCATAAAGACATCATCCACAACATCCAGAACAGGAGGGATCGCTAAGGGTCTTGTGCTGTGGTAAATCTAAAAATTCCCCAAGTCTCTTTTTGGACTGAGGATAATCCTAGCATTCCCAGTGGAAATGCTCTCTCAAAGTATGCAGGGTTTCACCAAAAGAAAAATCCTCTGGAGGGGAAGCAGAAGGAATGGATTCCTCTGCATCTGACTCCTCATAGGTAGATAAAGGCATGCCTTCATATTCACAAACCTCAGAGTCGTCGGAATCTGTCAGTTAAAGCTGCTGGGGACAGGTCTCTTTTTCTGTTAGCAGTGGAAGGCTGGCTTCCCCTAATCAGCATAATCAGGTTTTCTGCCATTTTAAGCATTTGAGATTGTGGCAAGGAAGCAGGCGCTTGAGTTTGGGTCATCGGTTTTTTAGGTGTAGCTCGTACTCTTGGCTTTAGAAATTCGGTAGTTTTAGAAAGAACTGAAGACGCAAAAGAAGTTGTCTGTTTGTGTTGAATATCGGTAATACGAATAACTTCCTCGGAAGCTGGTGCCTGCACAGCAGCTCCGGACCCATCCAAGGTAGAGACATCCGCAGGTTCCGTAGTCAAAAAAAGAGTCTCGCGGCATACTCCACTCTGAATGGGTCTCGGTGGCGGCCTGTGAATCCAACAAAGAGGGCATCAGGGGCTGCAAAAGCACCTCACTGAGTACTGGCGGACTGGAGACTAGCTTAACGGAAGCGTCATCGGCAGTTTTGGACCTGTTTATCCTTACTTTTTTCAGAAAATTGGTAGACGGATGGCTTACGAAGCCATTTCGGAATATGGAGATCAAGAATGAATGTATTTAGCTACAATAAGGGCCTGACGATGAATAGTTTGGCCATTGAACAAAGCACAAAACTGACAGCGAGGTACGTCGTGGTCTGGTCCTAAACAGGTGATGCAGTAAGAATGGAAATCTCGATGTAGTATTTGCTTTCCACAGGCGAGACAACTAACTTGTTCTGACATCGGTTAAAGCAAGAAAAAAGGATCCCCAATGGGGTACTTAGCTTTAGAAGATGTCAGGATGATTCAATTCGGAAATGAAAACTCGGGAAGCGGCCGACCGGCACTTGTGCGAACTGCCTCTTTTTTGGGCTCCTCGGCAAGAAAGACTGATGTAATGGTGCTGGCTGCCTGTTTTTATACCCCTGATGACTTGACGTCAGTCCTGAAGTGACAGCAACCGACGCAGAAATACTAAGTATCTGGTGTTCGGGCTACCTGCTGGCAGATAACCCAAGTGTGATGACTGCAACAGTGAAACATGAAGAACATCACTTTGTGTTCCTTGGCTTTCTAACGGGAGTTTCAGCCCCCTGAAGTGGAAGGTACAGAGGAAGTGAAAGGGGGCAGTTAGCCCATCAAAACCAACTTATTGCAGTGGTTCGTGAGACCATGCGGATTAAAACAGCCAGTCACCTCACACGAACTGTCTAGGAGAGCAGGGCCTAGATGGTAAACATACTGCCTGTGGGCATCAGCAAGGGAATCTTATGACCTCAGGAAGTGCATTATTTAAAACCCAAAGGTTTACCTGGTTTTCCAGCCATGAAAAAACCTAAAGATACAAGATGAAGAAGGAAACTTAAAGGAAGAAAGGGAAAGAGAAAGAGAGAGAGACCAAACGCAAGGATGAAAACCCGCGACAAATTACTAACTTTAAATTAACTTTGAAACTATAAAGGAGGGTTTTTTTAATACTATGTACTAGGAAGGAGTTAGAAGTGGGAGGAGAGGAATGATAAGGACAATAGCAGAAGCTGACTTACAGAATTTAACACTGGAGCAACGGAATCCCAATGCTTCTTCGCTGAGCGGCAAACGAGATCTGAGTTCTGGGGGAAGGAGGCATTATGGGATGGAGAGGAGGAGTTTGAGCATCGAATCTTGAGCTTGGAAAGTGGCAGAGTCAGATCAGAGGTCAGATCCGAAACCCACACGTCAAGGGATGAATGAAAATGAGAACATCAGATCTACACTTAAGAGTGGTGAGCTACGTCAGAGGTAGAATCCAACAAGGAAATGGCAGAAGCCTTTCCTTCAGAATCAGGAAGGTCAGAAATTGCCCGATAAGCTTGAGAAAGAAGGGCTAAAACATACCAAGTCATACAAGTCTAGCAACTGAAAGTAAAAGCTAAGGTGGCATAAGTATAAACCTTTTTGCCTAGATGTTTCATGGCTCTGTTGTCTTTGTCTGAAGGAAACAGTTTATTAGAATGCAAAAGTTAAGAAGGTTTTTCCGAAGAGACAGACGCAACAGAAGGGTCAGCAGAAGGACATTTATACAGAAATTCACAATCATCTGGCACCTTGTAAGATCTGTCATTTTTCTTGGAGGCTGGAGGCGGAGAATCAGGGGGTAACAAAGGCTGCTGAAAAGGTATCTAAGAGGGCAGCCCGGACTGGAGGAACAGCAGAGGATTTGGGAGACTCCATTTGGAGGAGTTCATAATACTTCTTCTGAACATCAGAAACCTGAGAACAATCCCACTTGAAATATTCCATCATATGAGAAATAGTGTCCCCAAAACAGAGTTCTTCTAAGGGAGAATCTGGACTAACAGAATCCTCTTCATCAGACCGATAATCCAAGGGAGAAGGGGTCTGACAAGAGCATGCCAAAGACTCATCCCCAGAATCCAAATCCTCATCCAAAGACTCTTGCTCCCTGGGCCTCTTAAGAGGAGTATATGACCAGGGAAGGAGCAGGTATAGAGACTCCTTAAGAAGGTTTCAAGACCATCGAAACATTAAACAACCCTGGAGTAAAATCCTGCCATTCACACTGGGGATCTTAGCAGAGGAAATATACTTTTTTTTTTCTTTTGAGGGACAACATCTGCATTAAAAGCCCTAGGAGGTTCAAACTGTTGCCAACACTATCAATGTAGTAGGAATCTCCTCCCAAACTAGAATCTGTGAAATCCCTCCAGGTCCCTCCGATATAATCATCTGAAGTTCACCCTCAAAATCTGGAGTAGATGTTTGTAGTCTCCAAAGATATACCAGAAGTCTGAACCATGCCAGCCTCCGACAATGTTGTGGCAGAGGAATCTGAAACAACAACTGGATGATTCTCTGGGCTTTCAACAACCTCAAGAGAGATGTTGCAGAGGAGCCTGGACAGCAGCTGAACCAGACCAGAGTTTTTTGCCTTTTTCTTGGCAGGCGTCTGACTCTTGGGACAGGAAGATTCTGCCATAGTACCTTGAATCAACAACTTTAGATATTAGTGTTCTAGGTAAATGGAAAAGGAGGAGAGACAACTACATACGATCTTATGGATAAACACTTGGCTGATAGAACACTGTATATGGTAGTGAGAAGCAAACACTGATAGAACACTGTATATGGTAGTGAGAAGCAAACACAACAGACACTGCTTGAGACAATCTTTATAGGGAATCTGCCTCACACACAGACATTTTCCCTTTCTGGATGACATGCAAACTCACAAAAAACAAAAAAAAAAAATAAAAGATAAGAATTAACTCCAATAGAGCATTTATCTGAAATACTGCTTGGTAACCATCACAGAACAGCGTTCAGACTAACATTCAATGATGGTATTCAAAATGGCGGCAAGGAAAGTACAGTTGTGTACACTTACCATGAATGTAGATGTTCGAGTGTATTCACTGTTGCAGTCATTACATTTGGGTAATCCTGCTGGCAGGTTGCCTTCAGTCGGCCTGACTTCCAAAGTCCTGGGGTCCTGCGTCGGCCACTGTCGCCCCTTCCCTGACATCAGGTCGTCAGGCCGACGCCATTTTCTTTAGTTTTTCTTGCCCCAGATGTTAGGTGCTCCCTAAAAGGGTTGCCAAAATTTATACATATATATATATATATATATATATATATATATATAATTACATGCATTAATATAAACTTTACCTTCATCTACAAGCAAATACACCACATAGGTTGTATAAATCAGAGAAAGAAAGACAGATTCCATCAGAAGAAAAGGGGGATGGTGGGTGGGTAACCTGGACTGCAACAGTGAATACACTCGAATATTTACATTTATGGTAAGTGTACACAACTGTACTATGTTCTTCGTATTTCACTGTTGCAGTCATTACATTTGGGTAGAGTCCCAAAGCTATGGTTGGGAGGCTGGAGCTAACAGCATTAGGAGCGGCTATGAGGCCCTGCAGAACTGCAGTGGCAAAGCCTGCCCTGGATTTAGAGTAGAGTGGCAGATGATAGTGCTTTGTAAAGGTGTGCACTGAACTCCAAGTAGCAGCCTCTAAAATGTCCTTGGTAGGTACTCCCCTGAGAAAGGCTGCTGAAGTGGCTGCAGCTCTGGCTGAATGTGGCCTAATGATCTTAGGCACTGGCTTGTCATGGTGAACATAGCAGAAACGAATGCAGCGGCCTATCCACTTTGAAATAGTCTGCTTTGAGATAGCCTTTCCTTGCGATCCTGCAGCATATGTCACTAGCAATTGCTCTTTCTGAAAACTTTGGTTCTGTCCAAGTAGAATCTAAGCTGTCTGTGTACGTCCAAAGAATGCAGAATTATCTCACCCTTGTTCTGTGGATTTGGATAAAAAGTTGGCAGGTGAATAGTTTGACTAAGAGCCACACTGGACACCACCTTAGGCATAAATGTTGGGTTTGTCCTGAGAGAGACCCTGTCTGGATAAAAAATGATAAAAGGTTCCACAGCCATGAGTGCCTGTAGCTCTGAACTCATCTTGCAGAAGTTATTGCTAGGAGCAGAGCTGTTTTCCAAGATAAAAACTTTATATCAGCAGTAGCAGCTGGCTCAAAAGGAGGCAGGGTGAGTTTTTCCAAGACATAGTTGAGGTCCCATGCAGGCATTGTGATCTCCTTGGAGGCCTTAAATTTTTTGCTCCTCTGAGGTACTGTTTTAATAATGGATGAGAAAAGATTGGTGGCTCTGCCTTGTAATGAGCAGAAATGGCAGAGGCATGAATTTTAATAGATGAAAAAGATAGGCCTTTGTCCAGCATCTCAGTTAAGTATTGCAAAATCTGAAGAATATTTGGCACAGCTGTATCAGTTCCTTGTGCCTGGTTCCAAGCTCAGAATCTCTTCCATTTTCCAGCATAAGATTTTTTAGTACTAGGCCTTCTGGCTTCCAAAATGACATCCATCACAGCTTTACTGAGAGGTGTGTTTTGTATGACTACATTATCTGCCATGCTGCCAGGTTTAAAGTCCTGAGTTGGCTGTGCAGGATCTGATTGTTTCGCTGGGACAGTAGATGAGGTATTTGAGGTAAGGTCCAAGCTGGGCATTGAGACAAGTTCCTTAGTATTGGATACCAGTACTGGCAGGGCCAGTCTGGGGCAATCAGTATCATCTTTGGCTTTTCCTGTCTGACCTTTAGGAGTACCTTGGGGAGGACAGGCAGTGGGGGAAAGGCATATAATGATAGGTTTTTCCAGCTGAAAGATAGGGCGTCCACTTTCCATGCTTGTCTGTGATAAATCCTTGTGCAGAATCTTTTTAGGTGGTAGTTGTGAGGGGAGGCAAATAGATCTATGTCCGGGCATCCCCATTTCTTTGTTATCATGCTGAAGACTTGTGGATCCAGCTGCCACTCGTGGGGATCCATGAGGTTTCTGCTTAGTTTGTCTGCCAGAGTATTTTTCCTTCCTGGCAGGAATTGTGCCTGCAGATGTACTTGGTAAGTCAATGCAGTGTCCCACAAGGTCATGGCTAGTCTGCAAAGGGGGTAAGAATGTGTGCCCCCCTGCTTGTTTATATACCACATGACCGTGGTGTTGTCTGTCTTTATCAGTAGTTGTCCTGGATGAAGTAGGTCCTTGAAGGCTGTCAGGGCATTTTGAACAGCTAGCATCTCTTTTTGATTGATATGTAGATGCATTTGGTTTGAGGTCCATGCGCCCTGAATGCATCTTCCTGCCATGTGGGCCCCCCCAGGCATAATCTGATACATCCGTTGTTAGTGTCTGACTGGCTGGGGGTAATGTGAATGGCTGTCCCTTGTTTTGGTGACATGCCTTTGCCCACCATTGAAACTCCTGTTGCAGGCAGGGGATGAGAGTAATCATAGTTTCCAGGCTGTGGCAATGTTGAGTCCAAACACTTTTTAGGTACCACTGAAGTTTCCTCATATGCAGTCTTGCATATGGAATTAGTAGGATGCAGGATGCCATGAAGCCCAAAGCCTGCATAATTTTTCTTGCAGATAACTGGGCCTTTGTTGCCAACATTTTGAAATAGGTAGTCAGTTGCCTTTGTTTGTCTGGCATGAGATAAGCCATCTGGGCAGTTGTATTTAAGCTTGCACCCAGGAATATTATCTCTTGAGAGGGTACTAGTTTTGATTTCTTTTCATTGACTGTGTACCCTAGGCATGTTAGAAGTCTTTTCACAAATGCCAGATGCTATAGAAGAATGTCCTTGTTCTCTGCTTGAATTAGACAGTCGTCCAAGTAAGGATATATTTGTATTCCTCTTTGTCTGCAGAATGCAATTACTGGTGCCTGGCACTTTGTAAAGACCCTGGGCGCAGTAGATAAGCCAAAGGGCAGTGCAGAGAATTGGTAATGCATTGAGCCAGCCTTGAATCTGAGGTACCTTCTGCATATTTGTCTGATTGGGAAATGCAGGTATACCTCTTTTAGGTCTAAAGTCACAAGCCAAGCGTTCTTGCCCAGCATGGGCAGAAGCTGCTGCAAAGTCAACATCTTGAATTTTGGTATATCCAGGAATGTGTTCAGAATAGATAGGTCCAGTATTGGCCTCCAGGCCTTGTCCTTTCTGGGTACCAAGAATAGTCTTGAGTAAAATCCTTGTCCCTGCTCTTGCTCTGGTACTTGTTGAATGGCCCCCATGTCCATGAGGGATGAGACTTTTTTTTGTGCCTCTGCCCATTGATTTTTTGGCAGATCTGGCCAGCCGTTTGCCTTTGGCAGGGTATGGAAATGGAACTTATAGCCTTGTGACACGATATTTAGAACCACTTGTCCTGGGTTATAATGTGCCAATTTTGAGAAACAAAGTGCTAATTTTCCCCCTAAGGGCGCTGCCAGGAGATAAGTGCTTGGTGCAGGCAGGGGGAAGTCATTGGGACTGTTTCCTGTATGGTTGTGATTTGTCTTCTCCAACTTTGGAGGTAGAAACACCCCATTGCTTTGACATGTATGAACCTTGTGCTTGGGATCTGCCTCTAGGGCGTCTGTATCTGCCCCATTGAGGTCTGTCTGACACAGGAAAGGACCAATTCTTTGTTGGCCAGTGTCTACTAAACCTAAGTGTGGCTGTACTTGTAAAAAATCTTTGACCGTTTGCATAGATTTAGTTTTGTCCTCCATTTTCTTTAACACCAAAGTATCATGCTATAAAGGTGCATCTAATAATTTAACTTTGACATGATCAGGCAGATTTTGTTCCTTTAACCAAGCAAGCCTCCTACCTCCTAATTGCAGAACCCGTAACTGTGGCCCTGCAGGAGGCCTCCAAAGAAACAAAACTACATTGCAAAGTATGCTTTCTAACTTGTTCAGCTGCATGAAATAAATCCTGCATTTCCTTGTTTTCTGCACATTCAGAGTTAACATTTTCTGTTTAAGCAATGTCATGACATGTTGCTGATATTTGAGCATATGAAACTGACAGTTTATGGCCCTTATAGCCAAGATAGCAGACGTGTAAACCTTTTTTCCCCATCTATCCAGTGCCCTAGAATCTCTGTCAGAGGGGGTAGGGATTTTTGCAGCGGAAGCCTTAATTCCTTTGGGACCCTGAGAAATAGTTTCTGGGTCTGCAGCAGGGTTTTTAAATAGGAATTTATGAGAGTCAGGAGCCCTGTAATATCTGTCAGGCTTAACAGGAGCTGGAGGTAAGGAGTCAGGAGTAAGACTAGACTCCGAAAACACATCATCTACAATGTCTAACACAGGTGGAATGGCTAGTGGCCTGTGTTGAGGTAGTAAAAGGATATCCCTGAGTCTCTTTTTAGATTCTGAAAAATCTTGGCTCTCCCAGTGGAAATGCTCCCTCATGGTATGCAAGGTTTATCTAAAAGAATAGTCCTCTGGAGGAGAAGCTGAAGGTATAGATTCTTCAGCATCAGAATCCTCATGGGGGGAAGAGAATATTTCTGATCAGAAGAGGAATCAGAAGAAATGGAAACCTGATCTGAAGATTCATAGTTAGTCTCTTGCCTAGGCCTCTTATCAGGAGGGGGATGGGAACCCCTGATCAAGGTAATCAAGTCTTTGGCCATTTTGAGCATCTGTTTTTTGGGCATAGAGGCCTGACCACAAGGCTCTTGAGTTTGTTTCTCTGCTTTAGAAGGTGCTTTAGTCTTTGCCTTTGAAGCTGAAGTCGGTTTAATGTAAAGATGTTTTGGTCTGAATACACCTTCAGAAGCCGGGGCCTGCTCAGCGGCTCCGGACCAATCTGAAGGAATAGTATCCAAGGCTCAAATACCTTGAGTTTCCAGCAGCATGGCCGACTCCACGTGGGAGTCGGTAGCGGCCTGCTACTCTAAAGTAATGGGCATCAGGGGCTGCGAAAGCGCCTCACTGAGAACCGGCGACTGGCTTAGGAGAAGCTTCGTCGTCGGTTTTGGGCCTCGGTTGTCTATCTCTCTCCTTTTCTTTGCGTTTTTTGTGGACTCCGGTAGTCGGATGGCTATCAGACGACATTTCTGGATAATTAAACCAGCATCCAAAATAGTTTAAAGCAAAATCATGCCGATGGTTAATAGTGCGTTGGTTAAATCTAGCACAAAACCGACAACCAGAAATGTTGTGATCAGGGCCTAGGCAAGGAATACAATAAGAATGAAAATCCTTATGAGGTATTTGCTTTCCACAAGAAATACAATTATTTACTTTTTCTGACATCGGTCTGGAGCAAGAAATAAGTTTCCCCAATGGGGTACTTAGCTTTATTGAAAACTTTGGATCTAAAACTCGAACACGGAAATCTCAGGAGTCGGCCGACCGGCACTTGCGAACTGCTTCTGCTTCGGGCACCGCGCAGCAAGAAAGACTGAAGAAAATGGCGTCGGCTGCTTCTTTTATACCCCTGACGACCTGACGTCAGGGAAGGGGCAACAGCGGCCGACGCAGGACCCAGGACTTTGGAATTCAGGCCGACTGAGGGCAACCTGCCAGCAGGATTACCCAAATGTAATGACTGCAACAGTGAAACACGTAGAACATGTTCTGAGGTATGTATGTCACCTTTATGCCCTACACCTTGTGAGGAGTATATGTGTGAAGTACAATGTCTATAAATTCTAAAGGCTTTGGTATACTGACCAGATTTTGGGCTATCCTTGGCAGGAGATCCCTTACATCAGAAATACTATAACAGTGATATGGAAGGACATCAAGAGTTAAGTGGGTACATTGATTCCCGAAATAAATTTACATACTTTAAGGTTACTTGGCATAAAGAAGTACTTTAAAGCTAAGCAGTTAAAAGCTCATAAACCTAACCTCAAGCAAAAGGTTATAAATCAAAGTGGAAAAGGATGATGCTGAAAAGGGAGGAGAGGTTCAAAAAAATACAAAGACTAGAATTCTGGATGGAAATCTTTATGGAAAATAATAACCAAACAGAACACTATATTTAAAATGTAGAAGAATGTACTCCAAGAACTAAGCGAAAGTGGGAACTGAAAGGGGATTTTACCAACTCAGATGTATAAGTAGGAATATATAAAATAAGTAAAAAGGCATTGGAACTTACTGGAGGAACTAAGGTACTGGGAGCAAATAACTTGCAAGGGAAAGATAAAAGATGGGGACTGACACACACAGACAAACAACTGGTGCCAAAGTTTTAATTTATAACTCATTGCCAAGAAATGCATTATAGTACCACTTTGGAAAACTGCCACCAAGGCTTATAACTCCATCAATTAGACACCCCTAAGAGTTGACAAGGTAGTCAGAGATCTGGGAATGCATCTAGACAGTCATCTGGCCTTTGACCAACATGTGGTCAAGGTAGTAAGAAAATAACTCTATTTCACCTAACTTATAAGTTAAGGACATGCCATCCAGATCCAAAGAAGTCATAGTGCCACTTTGTTTGGCTCTTATCTGACCCATCATTAAGTATATAATGCCCCCTTCAGCATATAAGTGACCAGACATATGCAACAGTTGGAATGCCCACAATAGTTTCTTACCAGGAGAATCCAGGGTATAAAGACATTGTCCTGTACGGATAACCTTAAAGCCCTCTCTCTATACTCAGATTCTTACATTTTACTGAAAGGTGAGCTATGCCTGGCTTACAAGACATTATCGGATTCAGCTCTGATGGACCTTTTGCACACCCACAAAAAAAAAAAAAAAAAAAACCCTGCATCATAACCACTAGATATGAGGATTTAAATTTTGTTTGCAACATAAATAAGACATGTTTTTTTCAGAGGATCCCCATGCTCTGGAACAGGCTCCCCATCCACATGAAGCAGAATCTACTCCTAACTCTATTTAAGCGCACTTTTCACCAGTGGATGGGAAGCTAGAAACTCACCTCAGGTCTGGCTCCCATGCCTCTGATAGACAGAGGTAGATGGCAACTATGCCCAAATTAACATACCCCCGCACATAACTGCTAGAAACTTCCTAACTACAGCAGACTTCCTCGTATCCAGTCTCTTTAGGATAGGACCTTAGGTTGGATAAATGAATGGCTGGTTAAACAGAAGAAGCATACAAAATAGCATTTATAGGTTATAAATCAGCTACAATAACAGGATTTAAGGTTCATACCATATGACTGAAAGCTAGAAACAGCTAAAGATCTATTATCGAACCCAAATGCACAAAACCATAAAATTTCGAAGGAATGGATTTGATCCCCAAAAAAAAAAAAAATGTACAGGCAAAATAAAGTGGGGGGCTTTGCCCTGTACACCCCCCGATGTGGGGGGCTGTGCCCCCTACCTCATCTTTAATATACCAACTCCGAGATTGCTCCACAGTGAAGAAAACAGCAAAGTCCGGAGAACGGCCCAGCAAATTTCTTTCCCTTGGAAAAAATTTGCTTATCCGTTCCTTTGATATTCTGTAGTTTCATGTATTTGGGTTTGACAAATGAGCGTTCGCTATTTTTAGCATTCGTTCGTGTAATAGGAACCCGGATTTGTATTAATATGCATTTTTCTAATGAATATAGATTAGGTTCATAGATTAGCACTAGGCTAACTGCCTTTGTGGGCCATTTCTAAGCCTAGACAATTACCCCGTGTGAGAATCAAACCCTGCACCTTTGGTTTATAAGGCAAATACCTTAACCATTATGCCAACCTCCCAAAACTCCCTGAAATCTAAAACTCAAATGATTATTATTATTTAGCCCAGAGGAGGCAGAAGTGCTGTTCTTCTCTGTTGTCTTTTACTAGGGCTATGGCAGAAATGTGATTGCCGGTTAAAGAGTGGCCGGATAAGAGGAAGTCTACTGTAGCATTTCTTGTCCTAAAAAACATCCCATGACACATGGGGACACAACTGGGTTGGGTTGCACAGCTATGCTTATAAAGGCCCTGGTGGTCGTTAACCTAATATATACCAATGAACCTATAAAGTACAGGCAAACTGAAGGGGACCACACGATGAAAAGTCCAGCTTTGGTGAAGGTTTCAGTCAAGTCTACAACAGAAGATACTGTAAAAAGGGAATAATTAAGAGAGTATACAAAATATTGCATGATAACTATAAGAATTAATCAGAGGAGGTTAAAGAGATATGGAAGAGAGAACAGAAAAGCAAATAAAGGAAAAATGGGAAGAAATCTGTAGGGCTCCCAACTACCCCACAAAGTTCAAAAGGTTTATGTTTGCCTAAGTATTTTTACACCACAAGTAGGCTTCAGAGGATTTTTTTTCACTCTCAGGTACTGAGTAAATGTTATAAATATGACTGACAGAGAGAGGTACATGGGAACATTATTTTTTGGTGAACAAACAGCTGGTAGATTTTAAAAAATTACCTACAAAGTACTTTGACAAAGAAGAGATTATTTTAATTTGGGATACAAGATTCAAATGGGTTAGACATATTTAGGTATTACTAAATGTAATGGTTGCCAGAAAAACAATGATTAGAAAATGAAAATCTAAACCTAAATCAACCATGATGGAAGTTATTAACATTGGCGATAAAAGAAATGGAACTGGGATTTTTAGAATTAAAAATAAGCAACACAATTCAGAGAAATAAATCAAATCTGTGGGAGCAATACATACAAAACAATGCTCAGCAGAAGGAGGGAAGTTTAAGAAATACAGAAACTGAGCAAATTATGTAATGTTGGAGTGAATGAAATTATTAAAAAAAGAAAATATATACATACCAGACAATGACAATAGAAGTAACTGTTTTTTTTTCTTTTCTATTAACACATGAACTTGTTCTAAATTAAAATGTGATTATTTAATGGAGATATTAAAATCAAAGTTTTGAATAATGACTTTTTAGAAAACTACTTTCTGAAAAATAGCTAATTAATGCCATGTGGTTCCCAACTACAAAAGTAACATTCCTTATTTCAGAGATTGTGCAGGGGGAGTATGTTAACAGAAGGTACAAGTGAAAGTGAATATGAATGCATGTGCACTGCAATCTGTTATCACAGTCTTAAGTGAAAACAATGTCTTTCGGCTTTTCCCGGGTTAGCGGTCGCCACACCGGATCACCAGTCTGCAAACTGACTGGCAGTAGTGTTTTCACAGTGTCGAGTTGCCAGCTAGGCACTCAAGCTTCACAGAAGGCGCACACATACACGCACGCACCTACCGGCATGTCTTTGAAACTCATTCGACCACAGGGAGGACATGCAGACTTCCGCACAGAAGGAGCTCCAGCCAAGAATCGAACTGGAGAACCTCTTATTGTGAGGTGACAATGCTATGTGCTGCACTACCGCGGCCGATATCACAGTATTAAGTATTTATGGAAATTTATTTACATAGGTTCATAGGTTCATAGGTTTATACTAGGCTATCTGCCCTAAGGCATTTATAAGCCTAGCCCAAATTATTGTGGCTTACGCCACCCCTTATATGAAAAAATACTGTGCCCATTAGTTTGTTGTGCCTCTGTCCAGCAGTGACCCAGAGATGATTCCCGGGGTAAACCTACGATCTCCCATCCACAGGTCTAGATTTCTCTTGAACAGAGTCAGCGAGGTGCTCTGCCTCACATGGACCGGGATTTTATTCCAGGAAGTTAAACTTATGGAAGCAATGCATGCTTATGAATGTAAAGGAATGTATAGGTTTCTGACTGAAGTGATAACAAAGGACATGCGGTCACGTATTGTACGGTTACATGATGATATGCATGCATGGGCATTAAATATCTCTACATCAAACTTGAAGATTGGAGTCCCTTTTTGTATATTAGTAAAGCACTTTCTAGGAGACAGTTCCAAAGATTAGAGAAGTAAACATGGACAAAGGACTTTATAATATTCTACTACTAAATCAATGCCTGCTGATCTGACTTTGAATGGAGGTGTAATTACTGCAGAAATTTTGAAATGGAGTTGATAAGTGTTTTAATCTTTATTGGTAAATTAGTTTATATCAATGTGACTTTTGTACTGCGATACCATGATGTTCTATTCATAATGGTCCTGTTACAAATCTAGTTACCCTGTGATAGAGCCATAAAGTACAGGTCTCATGATTAACTCTACATTGAAGCAGCTGATAATCAGAAAAAAAAGCTAGGAACTTTGCAGAATCTTTGTAAATATCACACAGTGAACAGACTTCTCATGGTTAACTGTACCTAGAGACTTCTTGTATCCAGCTAAGAGCATTTGCTAATGAAAAATGTAGCCAATATCTTAGCAAATACAATAAAATTACCATTTTTAATGTTTTTCATAATTTTGTCTTTCCAAACATAAAACGACAGGAACTTCATCAGATTAAACATTCACTCATCATTTCCTCTTTTATAAACTTGTCCACGGCCACCATGTGGCCCAAAAATTACACAAATGCAAAAACATTTCCTTTCAAACCATACAACACAAATACGCTACAATAAAACTTTAAAAACTCAATTAAAACATGTTAAATTATCTGCATGTCAAAAATTATCGCACACATTTTGTATAAAAAAAGCAGTAAACAAAAAAAAAATCATAACAGTCCTTTTAAGGCTCAACAGGGTATTTATTGAAATCATATCACTTACGTCTGGGGGCTAGAGGCATTCAGTTCAATTTGCCAATGAGGCTCACTGGCTTCAAGTCTATAAAAGTAAACAGGCATACCCACTCCCTCAGAGGATGAAGGAGGAGGCACAAGAATCCAGACGTGATGCAGTAGGTCATGAGGAGCTGCTTCATCCAACCAGTAAAGGTGGTGGAGAAGAAATGACTTTTTTAGAAGTACGCCTGGTCCTCCAGAGATCCCCCACTCAATGGAAAGATATGGAAAAGACAATCAGGGGAATTTGTCAATGCTCAGGAACGAGCAAATTCATCAGCAGGAGCAGAGCAGCTCAAAGAGAGTTGAGAAAGAGATCAGGGATAGAAAAGGGGCAGCTATAACAGCAGAGTTCCTCTAAAATTACTGCAGTCACCCATCAAAAAGGTACTGTAACATTTTTAGTACTTTCACAGTATTTAAATATAGTCATTTGGAAATTACCCCAAAATATGGTGAATTGTTATCAAAGGGATTCACTTTTGTTTCCTCTAAGAAGTTGGGTTTACCAGTAACAAGCATACCTCTTGGGTGGTCGAGTTCCTACTCATGCAGATCACAATAGACAAAATCCCATACCACACCCTAGCCAGCTAAAGATCACCCTCCATGTCCCAAGAAGCACACATTGCATACTTGGATCTACCGGAGACACAAGACACTCAACATCCCTCTCATGGGAGATTTTAATTATCCCTATACAGACTATGAATCCTACACAGCCTCAAATCTACAGGCTCAGTGATTCCTGAAATTCATAAATACAAAGTCCTTTGACCAAACAGTGAATACACCCACTAAAGGCTACAACATACTTGACCTTGTCCTCACAAATATGGGAGGACACTGCACTTCCCCAGTGACTTGTTTTCCCTGGTAAGGCTTGACCATAAAGCTGTCTCCATGGAAATCAAAATCATCTGTGCAATCCCAATAAAACCGGTAACAGCTAGGAACTATTCTAAGGCAAATTACCTTTTATAAAGTAATGGCTGCCGAATTCCTCAGAAACTCTGTACAACCAAGTTAATGGCTGCAGAGAAGTGGCTGTACCTACCAAACGTAAGCTCAGTAGTAGCCCCAGAAATAAACCGCCCTGATGGCATCTCAAATTAAACAGAATATACAACAAAAGGAAAAAAATGGTAAAAATCAGGAAGGGTAGCTCCCATAAAGATAAAAACTCTGTCCTCAAACTAAACAGTCAACTAAGAGGATTAACTAGGTCAAGCAAAGCCAATTTTGAGGTTAAGAAAGCCTCCCAGGTGAAATAACTACAAGGCCTTCTTCAGCTATGTCAGAAACCTCAAGAACAACATACGGGAATGTGCTGAACTGATGGTTAATGTTGCCACATTCACTAGACCTGGAGATATAGTGAACCTGTTCATTACTCCACTCTCATCCCCAACCGAGCCCCCCAAAACACCCTCAAATATAACCCCTCCAACTATAACTACTGAACATGTACCGGTTGCACTCACTAAAGCTAAGAACACGGCCTCAATGGGCCCTGATAACATCCAAGGATGCCTCCTGAATAGTCTAAAGTAGAACTTTTCAGGACCCCTGGAGTCATTATTTAACTATAGTCTTAAAACAGGCTTTGTGCCAGCCACATTAATGGAGGACTGTGATAGTCATCCCCCCTTTCTAAAGGAGGACCTTCAAAAGATCCTGGAAACCTACAGACCTATCAGTCTGGCTAGCCTTACTTATAAAGCCATGTAAAGAATTATCTTGGAAATTATCAACAAGGAAATAGGAGACCTCCATACTGGATCCATCCCAATTTGGCTTTGTTATAGGAAGGTCACGCTTCCTGAATTTGGTGGACTTCTTTGAAAAGGTCACCAAGGGAATGGACAAGGGGAAAACTGTGCATACTTCCTACCTAGATCTGGCCAAAGCATTTGATACAATACCTCACTTGTGCATTGTCAACAAACTTATGGAACTAGGTATAAACCTCTTTATAATGCACAGGATAGCTATCCAACTCACTGATAAGATACAGGAGGTTAGAATCATTGAGGCCACCTCCACAAAGAGGCTGGTCACCTCTATTGTCTCCCCAAAGCTCTGTTAAGCCCACTCCTCCCTTTGGCATTTACTTCTCGGATGTCAAAGGCCTCTGGCTAACAAAATTCACAGATGATTGCATGCTGGGAGTAGCCAATGAATCCCAAAAGATGGGAAAACCCTTCAGAAAGGTCTAACACAGACAAATACTTTGTGCCAAAGCCATGGCTTAAAATTCAATACCAAGAAATGCATTATAGTACCTTTTGGGAAATTAGCCACCCGGGTAACTACTTCATTAATAAAACCCTCTTAAAAGTTGATTCATTAATCAGGGATCTGGGAACTCATGTAGATAGCAACCTAGCCTTTGACCAACATGTGTTAAAGGTAGTAAAACAATCCTTCTGTGTTGCTCAACTTATAAGCAAGGACATGGTATCTTGCTCCAGAGAAGTCATTATACCACTGTACCTGGCCCTCATCAGACCCATCACAGAGTACAATGCCCCCTTTGGTATGTACCTGACCAGACATATGCAGCAACTGGAATCTCCTCAAAGGTTCCTTACCAAAAGAATACAGGGAGTAAACATAAAGTTCGCCTAAAAGCTCTGTCTCTTTACTCGGTTTCATACAGACTTCTAAGAGGTGATCCTTGCCTCACATACAGTGCATTCTTGGATCCCCAACCAAGCCCCCCAAAACACCCTCAAATATAACCCCTCCAACTATAACTACTGAACATGTACCGGTTGCACTCACTAAAGCTAAGAACACGGCCTCAATGGGCCCTGATAACATCCAAGGATGCCTCCTGAATAGTCTAAAGTAGAACTTTTCAGGACCCCTGGAGTCATTATTTAACTATACTCTTAAAACAGGCTTTGTGCCACATTAATGGAGGACTGTGATAGTCATCCCCCCTTTCTAAAGGAGGACCTGCAAAACAAACAGCATCAGAACTACTATATTACGAGACCTAACTGCTGCTTGTGACTTAAAGAGGATATGTTGGAGAAACAGATATATTTCTCAAAGAATACCCATTCTCTGGAACAGGCTCCCTAGTCATTTGAAGGACAGTTCCCCCCATACTGATTTAAGCGCAATTTGGACCAATGGATGGGTAATCAGAAATTCACCCCTGGTCTGGCACCTATGTCTCATAGTCAGAGGCAGTCAGTAAATCACCCCCCTACATAAATCAAATTTGTGGGTCACATTTGGGTTGCACAGCTAGGCTTATAAGGGACTTGGTGGTCATTAGCCTAGTATACAACTATGAACTTTTGAATATTTTGAAAGAGCTTAAATAGTATTCCATGAAATTGAATTTGAGTTTACTTCTGGAAGGGAATGATGGAATGCAACACACAGCCTTAGTATGTCAGAGCATTTTAAACCTTCTGTTGATTCCAGCTGTGGCATTGTTTGAAAAACTGTTTGAGAATGATCTGAGAGGTCTTGATGTCATGAATTGGACAAGGTACCACAACCTGACAAGCAGTGCTTTCTGAGGACAAGTCTATTCGTATTATTAGGCTGATAAGGGTTGGGGTGAGGGGGTGGTTATTATGGATACATTTACGTATAGGATGAAAAATGTTGTGTTACTTGAACAATGGTGACTTTTTGTTTCAACATCACTAAATGAAGTCAATATTGGTTATTCCAAAACAGACCTACAGAGTTCACAAATGAGCTTACTGAATATATGAAGGTTGGGAATCCCACAGTGCCATCCATTTTTGGGACCTCTAAGATGCAAAAATTTGCAAATCCACCTATGGGGTAGATTGTAGCATCAGGGGGATTCAAAATCAAGACAATCATTAAATTGGCGGCTTTTCACCTTAAAGGCTTCTTTAGTGACAAGAAACATGTTTTAAAAGACTCCTGACACTTTTTGCAAGCTATCTCTGCCGATGTGTTTGAACCTGATGTGTTGATGATCACCAAAGATATTGGAGACTTGGCTTTGTCTATGTAAAAAATGTCAGAATTATTTCTGAAAAAATGGATCTTGTGTTAACAAATACTTCTGTATATTTTGAGAATTAGTTAGAGGGAGTGGCAATGGGAGTTGCAGCAGCAACAACTTTGGCCGACATTATAATTTATGATGGGAATGCAACTTTGTATTTGTTTCTTAAATTTTAGAATTACATTTCACAGTATTTAAGATTACTGGACAACACTTTAATTTTATGGACTGGGAACTCTAGATATGTTGAATAAATTTCTATGTTTCATCAACCAGACTACAGACTTCTTGAGTTTTTTAGTGAGATGGATAAGGACAAGAAGAGCTTTTTGGATGTATTGTACAAGATTTATGGTACATGTTCTTTTGAATCCTCTACTTACTGTAAGGCAACTTATTCAAACAGTTTGCTTTATTTAACAGCTCTCACCCCCTGTGGAAGTAGAAAACATTGTGAAAGAGCAACTGATATTGCCTGGGTTAGTCACTAAACAGCAGAGCTTTTTGCAAGTGTGTGAATTTTTAAAAACAATGTTTTTCATAGGATCATAAGAGATTTCTAGGCTATCAACCCAGAGGTAATTTCAAACCTAGCCGTTTCATCTAAATGTAACAACAGATAAATGTTAGTTAATACCCAAGACTGCATTTAGTATTGGCTGACCATGTCCAGGAGGGCTGTGGGTGCTATTCCTGGTAAGAATTTACGGTGCCTGATCCACTTGTCCAGGTTCCTTTTGAGCAGTGTCATGCTCTGTTTCACATGAATAGGCAGCCTTTTCCAAAGATGTGGCAGTCCCTGGGAGATATATAGGACATATTGGAGGCACAGATTTAAGTCGTAGGTCACATTTAGGTCCCTAGAATGGGTGGCCTAGTCCCGTTTGATTTATGGATATGCAGCAATTTTAATATATTTGGATCTGAGATTGCTCTGTAAGACAGGTATAAGTCTCCTCTAAGAGGTCTATATGATACAGAGTAAAGTGACAGGGACTTTAGTTGGTCTGTGTACAGCATGTGCTAGAATCCCTTGAGCTTCTTTGTTAGAAACCTATGAGGTCTCTCCAATTGCTGCAGGTGCTTTGTGCCATACATGTCGAACAGGACGTTATACTCAATTATGGACAGAATTCGTGCCCAGTATAGTGGAGTTATAACCTCTTGTTCTCGAAGCAATACCTTTACCTATCAAGTGTGCTACGTAGAAAGCCTTGCTTACTACAGTAAAGAGAGTGTTCAAAGTTAAGGGTGCGGTCAGCTTGTGATCCCCAAGTCCCTTACTACTTTGTGGGTACTTAGGGTATTGTTGCTGATTTGACAGTGTGAAGGGATACTGTTTTATGCCAAAGGGAATGATGATGCATGTATTTGCATTCAGTTTGAGGCTGTGACTAACACAACAGTTGTTGGTCTGTGTAAGACCCTCCTAGAGTATACTGACATAATTTGGGGATCAAATAATTGCACCCAGTTTCCAGTCGTCTGCAAACTTGGTCAGCCACAACACTTAGTTTTGACCTGAACTTCTGAGAAGTATATAGCAGACAATAGGGGGCCCAACACTGACCACTGTGGCACCCTGCTGGTAACAGGTCTGCTGGTTGATGTGGAGTCACCCACACTGACAGTGTGTGTCCAGTTTGTGAGCCAGTTGGCAACGCATCTTACAGCGAAGGGGTTTACATTCAGTTGACTAAGTTTATCGGTAATGTCTGAGTGTGGGACTGTGTCGAAAGCCTTTGCTACGTCGAGTTATGCTGTGTGCACAGATCTGCCCTCATCAATGGTCCTGGTCACATTTATGAAAAAATCCACCAGATTTAACAGTCAGGATATGACATTTACGAAGCACAACTGGGTAGGTTCCAGGGTTTGGAGTTCACCTATGTCTTTATTTATGAGATCCATAATGCTACGTTCCAAAAACTTACAGATGAGGCTGGTCAGCCTTATGGGTCTGTAATTCCCTGGGTCTGTTGCTAGGCCACCTTTGTTGAGTGGAATAACTGTTGCTGTTCTCCACTCCACAGGAACTAAGCCTATGGTTAAGACCATGATTGAAAAGGTTACTCAATGATGATGTTAGTTCATGTTTTAGCCTGTTTAGAAGACAGTCTGGGATGCCGTCTGGTCCACAGCGGCTGTGTTTTTTGCCTTGGACAAGGCTTTGAGGACCTGTTCTTCAGATATGTAGGGTGGGGGGAGTTTGGGGAAAGGTTTGTGATAGGTTTGGAAAGGATAGGGGAGTAAGATTTTCGCCAAACCTATCCGCTAGCAGGTTTGCTATCTCTGTGGGGTCAGTGTGTGTGATACCATTGGTCACTAGCTCTGCACATGCTTGAGTCCTACCCTTTTAGGCTACATACGTAGCTGTAAATGGCCTTATGGTTATGCTTGGCTGTGCTAGCTAAGTTTGTTTCAAAGAAGCCCTTACAGGATTTCACAAGTTGTCTTATTTGCTTGTTGAGACTGAAGAGGGTGCTTTTCCATTCATTATTGGGATCTCGCCTTTGTTTTCATGGACAGCAACTTTTTACATTTATTGAAAAGTTTCTTGATGTTAGATGGCCACCATGGCAGCTTGTTTTTTACTTGGGGCTCTGGCTTTGATTCTTTCTGGTACAGCTGAGTCTATACACTTATGCAAGGGATTGTACAGGGCTTTAGTTAGTGTAAGCTTCAGTGTAGTTACCACTTACAACTGGGGGTGGGGCTCGGAATGCATTTATACCCTTCACTGAGGCAGGTATAGTTTGCCTTGGTGAAGTTTTTAAGTCTTATTTCACCCTTTGTGAGTTCTGGTGTTAGCGTCAGCCAGAACGTGACTGATTTGTGATCATATTTAACAAATGAAGGTCCGACAGTTGCAGTAGTGTATCTGTTTGACATGTTAGTGAAGACCAGATCTAGTATGTTTGTTCCTCTTGTCAGGGTATGAACAATTTGTTCTGTAGCATTTGAGTTAAAAAGTCAAGGAACGTTTGCTCTAGCAAGTTAGGGCTAGTGTGGGTTTCCCAGTTGATGGTAAGATAAAGTACAGTTGTGTACACTTACCATAAAGGTAGATGTTCGAGTGTATTCACTGTTGCAGTCATTACATTTGGGTAATCTGCTGGCCTCATTAACAAAGTCTTGGGTCCTGCTTCGGTTGCTGTCCCTTCTTCCATGATGTCAGGGGTATAAAACATGCAGCCGATGCCATTACATCAGTTTTTTCTTGCCCCAGATGGCAGGTGCCCCCCAAATGGGGAGCAAATAAAATTAAAAACACAAAAAATATACCTCCAATCCCAAAAGCAAATACACCAAAAGAGCTTTTAAGCATAGTGAAAGAAAGTAGAGGTATAGCCAGAGAAAAATAGGGGGCTGGAGGGAGGGTAACCAGGTCTGCAACAATGAATACACTCGAACATCTACATTTATGGTAAGTGTACTATGTTCTTCGTGTTTCACTGTTGCAGTCATTACATTTGGGTAGATTCCCAAAGCTATGGTTGGGTGGAGGGAATTATACAGCATTAGGACCAGCTATAAGGCCCTGCAGGACAGCAGTGGCAAAGCCAGCTCTGGATTTAGAGAAAAGTTGTAAATGGCAATGTTTGGTGAACGTATGAACTGAGCTCCAGGTAGCAGCTTCTAGAATGTCCCTGGTAGGAACACCTCTGAGAAAGGCTGTTGAAGTAGATGCAGCCCTGGTGGAATGGGATCTGAACCCCTGGGAGACAGTTGTTCAATGGTGCATATAGCAGAAACAAATACAATGGCTTATCCATTTGGAAATGGTTTGCTTTGAAATAGCCTTTCCCTCTGCCCCTGCAGCAAATGCCACCAGCAGTTGTTCAGATTTTCTTTGAGATTTTGTCCTGTTTAAGTAAAATCTAAGTTGTCTGTGTACATCCAATGAATGCAGAATCTGCTCCCCCTTGTTCTTTGGATTGGGAAAGAAAGTTGGCAAATGAATGGTCTGATTAAGAGCCACACTGGATACCACCTTAGGCATGAAGGATGGATTGGTCCTGAGAGATGCCCTGTCCGCATGAAAAATTATGAAAGGTTCCACTGCCATAAGAGCCTGTAATTCGGAAATCCTTCTAGCTGAAGTGACTGCTAAAAGGAAAGCTGTTTTCCAGGAGAGAAATTTTAAGCCTGCAGTAGCAGCTCGCTCGAAAGGAAGGAGAGTGAGCATCTCCAATACAAAATTGGGGCCCCATGCAGGGGTTGCAGCTCTCCTGGGTGGTCTTAAGTTTTTGGCCCCTCTGAGATACTGCGTTAGCAGAGGATGGGAAAAGAAGGGAGGTTCTGTGTTGTAATGAGCTGAAATGGCTGAGGCATGGATTTTTATGAAAGAAAAGGACAGGCCCTTGTGAAGCATCTCAGTTAAGTAGCAAAATCTGAGGAATGTTGGGCACTGCTGTGCTTATCCCTTGAGATTGACTCCAGGCACAGAATCTTTTCCATTTGTCAGCATAAGATTTTCTAGTACTAGGCCTTCTCCCCTCCAAAATGACATCCATCACAGGTTTGCTGAGGGATGCTAAGGGTGAATTTAGGTGATTAGCCACGCTGCAAGATTCAAAGTTTGGAGCTGAGTGTGCAGAATTTGGTTGTTCTGCTGAGACAGTAAGTAAGGTGTCTGAGGCAGGTGCCACAGTGGAAGGTGTGATACATTGCGCAGGAGTGGGTACCAGTGTTGGTGTGGCCAGTCTGGAGCAATCAAAATCATTTTTGGTTTGTCCTGTTTGACTTTTAGTAGAACTTTGGAGAGCAGAGGCAGAGGGGGAAAGGCACAGACTGATAGGTTTTTCCAGCCGAAGGATAGAGCATCCACTTTCCAGGCTTTTTTGTGAGGAGTTCTTGTGCAAAATTTGTCCAACTGATAGTTCTGGGGTGAGGCAAAAAGATCTATGTCTGGGCTCCCCCATTTGCGTGTCAACATATTGAAAATCCGTGCCTCCAGTTTCCAGTTGTGTGGGTCCATGAGATTTCTGCTTAGTTCGTCTGTCAGAGTATTCAGCTTTCCTGGCATGAATTGAGCTTGTAGTTGACCTTGATAGATCAAGGCCGTGTTCCACAAGGCCATGGCTAGTCTGCAAAGGGGGTAGGAGTGTGTACCTCCTTGCTTGTTTATGTACCACATAAGCGTGGTGTTGTCTGTCTTTACCATTAATTGTCCTGGATGAAGGTAGTCCTTGAAGATGGTCAGGGCTTTCTGTACAGCTAGCATTTCTTTTTGATTGATATGAAGGTGCATTTGATTTGGGCTCCATTTGCCCTGAATGCACTTCCCTGACAGATGTGCCCCCCAAACATAGTCTGATGAGTCTGTAGTTAGGGTATGGGTGGCAGGGGGTGGTGTGAATGGCAGTCCCTTGTTTTGGTGGCAGGCCTCTGTCCACCACAGGAAGTCTTGTTGCAGGCAAGGTATGATAGGAATCATTGTTTCCAGGCTGTGACAATGCTGACTCCATAGACTTTTTACGTACCACTGAAGTTTCCTCATATGCAGTCTTGCATATGGAATTAGAAGAATGCAGGAGGCCATGAATCCTAAGGCTTGCATTATTTGCCTTGCAGAAAGCAGGGTTTTTGTGGCCACCTGTTTGAAGTAAGTCACCAAATGAATTTGCTTCTCTGGCGTAAGGAAAGCCATCTGGGCAGTTGTATTCAAGCTTTCACCAGGAATGTATTTTTTGAGAGGGTACCAGTTTTGATTTCTTTTCATTTATAGTGTACCCTAGACAAGTTAGAACCCTTTTTACAAACGCCAGATGGTTTAGAAGAGTGTCCTTGTTTTCTGCCTGAATTAGACAATCGTCCAGGTATGGATATATTTGAATACTTCTTTGCCTGCAAAATGCAATTTCTGGAGCCAGGCACTTTGTAAAGACCCTGGGCGCAGTAGATAAGCCAAGGGGCAGTGCAGAGAACTGGTAATGCAAGTAGCCTGCTTTGAAGTGGAGGTATCTTCTGCAAGACTCCCTGACTGGGATATGCAGGTAAGCCTCTTTTAAATCTAGAGTTGCCAACCAGGCATCTTTGCCTAGCATAGGAAGTAACTGTTGAAGAGTCAGCATCTTGAATTTTGGAATGTCCAGAAAGGAGTTTAGAGTAGATAAGTCCAAAATTGGACGCTATGATTTGTCTTTTCTGAGTACCAGTAAAAGTCTTGCATAGAAACCTTGTCCCTTTTCCTCTTCTGGTACTGGTCGAATAGGCCCCATGCTCATGAGGGAAAGTACTTGTTTCTGAGCCTCTGCCCACTGATTTGGGGGCAGGTCTGGCCATCCGTTTGGAATTGGCAACGTGTGGAAATGAAATCTGTATCCCTGGGATACTATATTTAAAACTCATTTGTCCTGGGTTATAAGTTGCCAGTTTTTTGCATGAAGAGCCAGCTTTCCCCCCAAAGGGGTGGCTAAAAGGTAAGTGCTTGGTAAGTGTAAAGGGAAGACATTGAGACTGCTTACCATAGGGAGGTGTCTTGTAGTTTCCAGATTTGGAAGAGGAGGCGCCCGATTGTTTTGTTCTGAAAGTCCCTTGTGACTGAAACCTGGAGCCTTTGGAATGTCTGGATTTGACTGGAGTGGCTCTTGAAGGAACTGGAAAGGACCAGTACTTAGTAGGCCAGTGCCTACTAAATCTTGGAGGTTGCACTTGTAAGAAATCTTTCACAGTTTGCATAGATTTAGCTTTATCTTCCATCTTTTTTAAAACTTCTTCAGCCTTATTACCAAAGAGATGGTCCTGTTGTAAAGGAGCATCCAACAATTTTGCTTTAACATGATCAGGCAGTGTTTGCTCTTTGAGCCAAGCATGCCTTCTTAGCACAGACCCAGTTACAGTAGCACTGCAAGAGGCCTCCAAAGAATCAAAACCACAATGCAAAGTATGTTTTCCAACTTGTTCAGCTGAATGCAATAAATCCTGTAAATCTTTATTTTCCACACAGTCAGAAATTAACATAATTTTCTATTTAAGCAGTCCCATGATATGCCGTTGATATTTTAGCATATGAAATTGACAGTTTAAAACCATGATTGCCAAGGTTGCAGAAGGGTAAACCTTCTTACCCCATCTATCCAGCACCCTGGAATCTCTATCAGAAGGGGTAGGATTTTTAGCAGTAGAAGCGTTAATGCCCTTGGGACCCTGAGAAATGGTTTCAGGATCTGCAACAGGATTTTTGAAAGGGAATTTATGGGAGTCAGGAACCCTGTAGTATCTGTCTGGCTTACAAGGAGCCGGAGGCAGGGAATCAGGAGCCATACTAGATTCTGAAAAAACATCATCAATAATGTCTAGAACAGGAGGTATAGCCAAAAGCCTATGCTGAGGAGGAAGAAGAAAATCCCGAAGTCTCTTTTTAGATTCATAAGAAAGTCACACTCCACCAAAGGGTAAAGATACCGGTGGTTTCACAAATCCAATAAAATAAAAATACGATAAATACGTCCACCAGCACCATACGATTACTTACTTGCCTATGAAGTTATATATATATATGTTTTTTAATATAGTGTTTATGCAATGGTTATAAAGGGAAACATGCGTTTTTAATTAATTATGACATCAGTTATTATGTTAACCAATCAGTTTTGTAGTTCAGTTATTTAAATGAATGAGCATTTGAATGTTTATAAAGTCTGATGAAGCCAGTATGGTGAAAGCGCTAACTTCTTTGAAATAAAAATATTCTTTGATTTTAAGTATCCAGTTCCGTTTCTATAAAGTGAATAACTGCTGTGTATGGTGCTGGTGGACGTATTTATCGTATTTTTATCTTTTTAGATTCAGAAAAAGCCGGACTTTCCCAGTGGAAATGTTCCCTTAAGGTATGTAAAGTTTCCCCAAAAGAAAAATCCTCAGGGGGAGAAGCAGAAGGAATGGAATCTTCTGCATCAGAGTCCTCATAAGTAGGTATAGACAACTCCTGTTCATTAGAAGAGTCAGAAGAAATAGAATCCTGTTCAGAAGATTCATAATCAATGTCTTGCCTTGGCCTCTTAAAAGGGGGGGGGGGGGGGGGTTGGCTACTCCTGGTCAGAGTAATTAAATCTTCAGCCATTTTGATCATTTGTTTTTTAGGCATAGGGGTCTGCACATGTGGCCCAGGCATCAGTTTTTTTAGGCATAGGTCGAGATTCTGGCCTTAGTTTTGAAGATGGCGTCGGTCTAATATACAAATCTGTAGGCCTGAAAACAACCTCAGAAGCTGGTGTCTGCACAGCGGCTCCGGATCCATTGAAGGTAGAGACATCCGCGGGTTTCATAATTGAAGCATCTTGTGGCATACCGGACTCTGAATGGGTCTCAGTAGAGGCCTGCAAATCAGAAGTAGCGGGTATCAGGGGCTGCGAAAGCGCCTGAGTACCGGCAAACTGGAGACTGGCTTAGGAGAAGCGTCGTCGGCAGTTTTGGACCTCAAAGGCCTGTCTCTGTCTTTTTCTTTGTGTTTTTTAGGAATTCCAGTAGTCGGATTGCTAACCGATGACATTTCTGGATAATTAAAGCGGGAGCCAAAATATTCAGAAGCAAAAATGTACCGACATTTGATAGTGCGTTAATTAAATAAAGCACAAAACTGACAGAGGTACGTTGTGGTCAGGGCCTAGGCAAGGAATATAGTACAAATGAAAATCCTTATGAGATATTTGCTTCCCATAAGTAAAGCAATTATTAACTTTTACTGACATCGGTAAGGAGCAAGAAAAAGTTTCCCCAACTGGGTTCTTAGCTTTTTAGTTGAAGACTTCGGATCTGAAACTCGAAAACGAAAATTTCAGGAGTTGGCCAACCGGTACTTGCAAACTGCTTCTGCTTCGGGCACTGCGCGGCAAGAAAGACTGGTGTAATGGTGTCGGCTGCATGTTTTATATCCCTAACGACCTGAGGTCACGGAAGAAGGGACAGCAACCGACGCAGGACCCAAGACTTTGTTAATCAGGCCGACTGAGGGCAACCTGCCAGCAGATTACCCAAATGTAATGACTGCAATAGTGAAACACGAAGAACATCTTGAGTGTTCAGTAATATTTGGATTGTCTCCAGTTTGGTTAAGCAGGATTTGTGTGTCATGACCCATAGAGGGGGATCTATAAAGTACAGTTGTGTACCTACCATAAATGTAGATGTTCGAGTGCATTCACTGTTGCAGTCATTACACTTGGGTTATCCTGCTGGCAGGCTACCCGCAGTTGGCCTGAATTCCAACGTCTTGGTCCAGCGTCGGTTGCTGTCACCTCTTCCCTGACGTCAGTGCGCCAGGGGTATAAAAAATGCAGCCGACACCATTTTCTTCAGTTTTTCTTGCCCCAGAAGTCAGGTGCCCCCACAAGAGTAGGCTAAAAATTTATGCCAATAAAAAAGCATGCACTAATATAAACATTACTTTCCTCTACAAGCAAATACACCACATAGGTTGTATAGAATAGAGAAGTACAGATAAGTCCCAGCAAAGAAAGGGGGATGGAGGGAGGGTAACATGGACTGCAACAGTGAATACATTCGAACATCTACATTTATGGTAGGTACACAACTGTACTTTGTTCACGTTTCACTGTTGCAGTCATTACACTTGGGTTGAATCCCAAAGCTGAGGTTGGGTGGCTGGGTCTAAATAGAATTAGGAGTGGCTATGAGGCCCTGCAGAACTGCAGTGGCAAAGCCTGCTCTGGATTTAGAGTAAAGAGGTAAGTGGTAGTGCTTTGTAAAAGTGTGCACTGAAGTCCAAGTTGCAGCCTCTAAAATGTCCGTGGTTGGTACTCCTCTGAGGAAGGCTGCGGAAGTGGCTGCTGCTCTGGCGGAATGCGGCCTAATGCCCTTAGGCACTGATTTGCCATGTTGTGAATAACCGAAACGGATGCAGTGGCCTATCCATTTTGAAATAGTCTGCTTTGAGATAGCCTTTCCTTGTGATCCTACAGCATATGCCACTAAGAGCTGCTCAGTCTTTCTGAAAGCTTTAATTCTGTCCAAGTAGAAGCGTAACTGTCTGTGTATGTCCAAAGAATGCAGAAGTCTCTCCCCCCTTATTCTGTGGGTTTGGATAAAAGGTAGGCAAATGAATAGTTTGGTTAAGGGCCACACTGGACACTACCCTTAGGCATAAATGTTGGGTTTGTCCTCAGAGAAATCCTGTCTGGATGGAAAATTATAAAAGGTTCCACAGCCATTAATGCCTGTAATTCTGAGACTCTTCTTGCCGCGGTTATTGCTGGGAGCAGAGCTGTTTTCCATGATAAGAACTTTATCTCAGCTGTATCGGCTGGCTCAAAAGGAGGCAGTGTGAATTTTTCCAAGACATAATTGAGGTCCCATGCAGGCATTGGTGCTCTCCTTGGAGGTCTTATGTTTCTGGCCCCTCTGAGGTACTGCCTTAGCAATGGATGAGAAAAAATAGGTGGTTCCGTATTGTAATGAGCTGAAATGGCAGAGGCATGGATTTTAATTGATGAAAAGGATAGGCCTTTCTCCAGCATCTCAGTTAGATATTGTAAAATCTGAGGAATATTTGGCACAGACGTGTCAATTCCTTGTGCCAGGTTCCAAGTACAGAATCTCTTCCATTTTTCTGCATAAGATTTTCTGGTACTGGGCCTCCTGGCCTCCAAAATAACATCCATCACTGCTTTAGAGAGAGGTGTGTTCTGAATGGCTACATTATCCGCCATGCTGCCAGATTTAGGGTCCCGAGTTGGCTGTGCAGGATCTGATTATTTCGTTGGGTCAGTAAGTGAGGGATTAGAGGTAATGTCCAGGCTGGGTCCTGAGACAAGCTCTTTAGGATTGGGTACCAGTGCTGGCGGGGCCAGTCTGGGGCAATCAGAATCATTTTTGGCTTCTCTTGTCTGACCTTTAGGAGTATCTTGGGGAGAAGACGCAGAGGAGGAAAGGCATATACTGTTAGGGTTTTCCAGCTGAATGATAGAGCATCCACTTTCCATGCTTGCTTGTGATAAGTCCTTGTGCAGAATCTCTGTAGTTGGCAGTTGTGAGGGGAGGCAAACAGATCCATGTCTGGGCATCCCCATTTCTTTGTTGTCATGCTGAAGACTTGTGCATCAGGTTTCCACTCGTGGGGATCTGTGAGGTTTCTGCTTAGTTCATCTGCCAGAGTATTTATCCTTCCTGGCAGGAATTGTGCTTGCAGGTGCACTGGGTAAGTCAATGCTGTGTCCCACAAGGTCATGGCTAGTCTGCAGAGGGGATAGGAATGTGTGTCTCCCTGTTTGTTTATGTACCACATGACTGTAGCATTGTCTGTCTTTATCAGCAGTTGTCCTGGATGAAGAAGATCATTGAAGGCTGTCAGGGCATTTTGAACAGCTAGCATCTCTTTTTGATTGATATGAAGATGCATTTGGCTTGCAGACCATGTGCTCATGTGTGTCCCCCAGGCATAGTCTGATGCATCTGTTGTTAATGTCTGCCTGGCTGTGGGTAAAGTGAATGGCTGTCCCTTGTTGTGGTGACAGGCCTGTGCCCACCATCGAAACTCCTGTTGCAGGCAGGGAATGAGGGTAATTAATGTTTCCAGGCTGTGGCAATGTTGAGTCCAAACACTTTTTAGATACCATTGTAGTTTCCTCATATGCATTCTTGCATATGGAATTAGCAGAATGCAGGATGCCATGAAGCCCAACGCCTGCAGAAATTTTCTTGTAGATAACTGGGTCTTTGTTGCCAACATTTTGAAGTGAGAAATCAGTTGCCTTTGTTTGTCTGGCTTGAGATAAGCCATCTGGGCAGTTGTATTTAAGCTTGCACCCAGGAATATTATCTCTTGAGAGGGTACTAGTTTTGATTTCTTTTCGTTTACTCTGTACCCTAGGCAAATTAGTAATCTTTTTAGAAACGCCAGATGCTTTAGTAGAATGTCCTTGTTCTCTGCTTGAATAAGGCAGTCCAAGTAAGGATATATTTGAATTCCTCTTTGTCTACAAAAAGGAATTACTGGTGCCAGGCATTTTGTGAAGACCCTGGGCGCAGTAGATAAGCCAGAGGGCAGTGCAGAGAATTGGTAGTGCATTGAGCCAGCTATGAATCTGAGGTATCTTCTGCAAGATTGTCTGATTGGGACATGCAGGTATGCCTCTTTTAGGTCCAAAGTTACAACCCAAGCCTTCTTGCCCAGCATGGGCAGAAGCTGCTGCAGACTTAACGTTTTGAATTTTGGAACGGCCAGAAATGTGTTTAGAATAGACAGGTCCAGTATTGGTCTCCATGCTTTGTCCTTTCTGGGTACCAAGAATAGCCTGGAGTAAAATTGTGCCGATGCTTAATAGTGCGTTGGTTAAATCTAGCACAAAACCTGCAATTGGCAACGTCTTGATCAGGGCCTAGGCAAGGAATACAATAAGAATGGAAGTCCTTATGCGGTATTTGCTTCCCACAAGAAATACAATTATTAACTTTTTCTGACATCGGTCTGGAGCAAGAAAAAAGTTTCCCCAACGGGGTACTTAGCTTTAAATGAAGACTTTGGATCTGAAATTCAAAAACGAAAATGTCAGGAGACGGCCGACCGGCACTTGCGAACTGCTTTTTCTTCAGGCACCGCGCGGCAAGAAAGACTGAAGAAAATGGCGTCGGCTGCATCTTTTATACCCCTGGTGCACTGACGTCCGGGAAGAGGTGACAGCAACCGACGCCAGACCAAGACTATGGAATTCAGGTGGACTGCGGGTAGCCTGCCAGCAGGATAACCCAAGTGTAACTGGAAGTTAGTCAGTGTTTGCTGAATTTTGTTATTTTGCTAGTAATTACAGGTGTGGGGGTAGCCACATTCTTTGATTTCCTGTCCTTGCCTATTTAAGTGGTACAGTGTGAAATATTTTCTGCTTAAAAACCTCAGCTTTGGCCGGCTAAGAACTATCTGTATTCAACTGGACGTATAAGAGAATTTAAGTACCTTTATCTGCACTTTTTTTTTCAAAAAATACAGTATTTAAATTGATTTTAACTGTGTTGCAGGAATATTAACTGAACTGGAAGTTTTGACTCTGCTCTTCAGTTAGTCCCACCCACCGTCCCTGTTTTTGTTTTGGTGTTAATCTTAGTGGCCTTGAAACTGCCCGCCCCTCTTGTAAATTTGTGTTTGGATACTCCTTCTGGGCCCATCTCATTTGCTCACTCAACTGAGTGCAGTGAGATCATATTCTGATTTCAGGCACTCCTACTGTGTACAAAGAGAGCATCTGGGAAACAGAAAAAAAAAATTAAGCTTGTTTCCTGCCCTTCCTGTTAAGTGGTATAGACTGTTTGTAAGCTTCTGAGCCCCCAAGCCCTTCTGTGTTGGAGGGAAGCCTTCTAGCTTAGTTTTTTTTCTTATAACTAGCCAGTTTTCTAGTTTCAGCACTCAAATCTGTTTCTTTGATCTTAGCACTTGTTCAGAAAAAAAAAAAAAAAAATTTTCATCTGCTTTTACTGTACTTGTGTTTCTACCTACTTTATTTTACTTTTGTATCATCTTAAAAGTACTCAATTGTTTTTATTACTGCTTGGTGTAACTCATTCTAAGCCTTTTGGTTTAAACACTTGGGCTTCGGACCAGTTGTTTTGCACTGAGAGGGTTTGTGGTCTGCACTGTAGTGGCAGAACAGGTAGCTTACATCCTTCTAGGTTGGGAACTCCTGATTGAGGGCTTAGTGTCTGTTATTCTAAAAGTGTATTAATTCTGGTTTAAGCACTTGGGCTTTCAGGCCAGTTATTTTACATTAAGAGGGTTCGTGGTCTGCACTCTTGTGGGAGGAGAGGCTGGACTCTGCCCTTCTGAGCTGGGAATTTCTGGTTAAAGGCTTATAGTGCATGCATATCTGAACTGCTTCTTACTGAAGTTGGTGCGCCTTGTTTGCTGTAGCATAGACTGGATTCGGGCCTGCTGGATCTAGCTTTGTTTGTGTAACTTGAGCACTAATCCAGGCATTCTCTAAAGTATTCAATTGTATTTATTACTGCTTGGTAGTAACTTGATTAAAGTGTAGCTATCATTCTAAGTCTTTTGGATTAAGCACTTGGGCTTCAGACCAGTTGTTTTACATTAGGAAGGTTTGTGGCATGCACTGTGGTGGCAGGACAGGTAGCTTTCATCCTTCTAAGTTGGGAACTGCTGATTGAGAGCCCAGTGTCTGTTATTCTTAAAGTGTATTAATTCTGGTTTAAGCACTTGGGCTTCAGGCCAGTTATTTTACATTAAGAAGGTTCGTGGTCTGCACTCTTGTGGGAAAAGAGGCTGGACTCTGCCCTTCTGAGCTGGGAATTTCTGGTTAAAGGTTTATAGTGCCTGAATATTTGAACTGTATCTTACTGATATTGGTACACCTTGTTTGCTGTAGCATAGACTAGATCCAGGCCTGCTGAATCTAGCTTTGTTTATATGCTTGTTGTTTGTTTGCTTGTTATTTCCCTGGAACGCTAATTCCACCTAATACGCGGCTTCTCAGCGCTTCTGTGGATCACTAGTGATATCTGCATTGCTTACTGTACTTATTTCCTTGTTTCACTTGAAAGAAAGTTACTGTTTGTCGTTTTTGCATTGCCTGTAACACATTGCATTTAAGTTACCTGGCACTTGCTCACTAAAGCAATTATATAAGTCAGCACTAAAAATTAAAAGCACTACACCCTCACTCACCACTGGCCCTTGTTTTCAATTATAAAGGAATTCCCAATATTCCCAGTTGTCAATCTCCTCTCCGGTCCAGCTGGTGAATCTGGGAATTTTGAGGCAATGTTACAACTGCCTCATGTACACAGACATCCCTCTCCTCCTCCCAACAAATTCCAACACATGTGAGAGATGCAACCATATAGCCAAATTGGAGGCTAAGCTCTCTCAACTCAGTACTGGCATAACCAGTCAGGAGGAGAAGGAAATCACACTCACTACAATTCCAGTCTCACATAGACCTACCACGACAGCAAACCAAACACATAATCACACAAAAACATACTCGGAGGCTCTAAATAAAAATCTGCCTAAGCAGCAGAGACCTCCAAAGCAGACACCCAAGCAACCGCTACCCCAAAACAAAACACATGCAACACATATCTCACAAAGCCAGTGTGCCGAACAGTCACAGCCCTTAAGACTAAACAACACACCTGATACACTTGTAATAGGTGACTATCATCAGGCACACTGAGGTCCCGCTCACCAGGCTGAACAAGGAGAGGGTCACGGTGAGCAGCCTGTCGGGCGCTAGGATCCGCCACATAACACAAGCACTCAGGTCACTCCAAGGCAAGTACAAATATGACTCAGTCATTGTCCATGCTGGTGTGAATGACCTGAGACGTACCTCCCTGGACTACATGAAAAGAGACATAGAGGAGCTCTCTGAGCATGTAGCCCAGGCCGGTATGACCCTGACCTTGAGTAGCATCTTACCCTCACCAAGAATGATGCCACAAAATGAAGACAAGATGATCAATTTCAACAATTTGCTTAAGTACTGGTGTCATTCAAAGGGGATCCAATGCTTGTCAGCTTGGGATGATATGCTCGACAAGCCACGATGCTTCACTAGGGACAGCTTGCACCTGTCACCCCTGGGCTTTCGGATATTGGCAAAGGCTCTTGCTACCCCCATAGTGCCTTTTTTAGGCAAGACTCAAAAGACAAACCCACCTCCATAGGTATCACAAGGGATAAGAAACTAAGAGTAATGCTACTCAACGCCAGAAGTCTAAACCTCAAGATGCACGACTTTTCGAAACTCTCCTTAGCATGGAGAACATCGATATCTGTGCAGTAACAGAAACCTGGTTCAGGGCTCCCGAGAGCACCCCAGCACTACCAGGTTATACCTCATACCATGCTTTTCGGTCCCAAAACTTGGACTGAACCACAAAAGGAGGGGGGAGTATCGATATTCATCAAAGATACTCACACCTCCAGGTTGGTGGCAAAGCACGAAGCATCAGTGACTATCCATGTGCAACTAACAGTGGGTAAAACTGCCTTCCAGTTTATAGCCTGCTACAGACCACCATCCCAAACCCAGGAACCCCACTCGGCCTTCCTGAGAACACTGGAAAATATGAAGGTCTCTCCAAACACCATTATATTGGGCGACTTCAACTACCCAAACATAGACTGGGAGCATTACTCTAGCTCCAACACCCTAGCCCAAAGGTTCCTAGAATTTATAAACTCAAATGCTATGGAACAACTTGTTACCACTCCCACAAGAGGGGAAACCATACTGGACCTGATCATCACCAACATGGGGACTCTATGCTCCAGACCAGAAGTGTATCCCTCACTGGTAAGATCAGACCATAAACTAATCTCACTGGATATTCACATCCCGACCCCACCCCCTGCCCAGAAAACCACAGCGAAAAACTTCTCTAAAGCAAATTTCACACTCCTCAAAACCAAGGTGGAATCCTTCAAAGCCCCCGGGCCTGTGGAAAATACGGCCCAGACCACAGAATCCTTTATTAACACATTCTATGAACACCTTCAGGAATGCATGGATCATGCGATCACAAATAAAACCAAGACCCAATCCTCCAAAGGCAGACGTCCTGTCTGGTGGACCCCAGTCATAAACAAACTATACAATAGAAGGAGGAAGCTACTAAATGATAGAGCAAAATCCCAAAAAGGGAAGGCATCACTGATCAGTATTAGCAAAAAACTACGGGCACTTATAAAATTGTCTAAGGCCAGCTTCGAGAGAAAAATTGCACAGGACACTAAGGATAATCTCAAGGCTTTCTTTAGTTATGTTAGGAACCTGGGTGGTAATTCCCAGATATGCTCTGAATTAGTCCAAAATGACAAAAAATACACCGAACCCACAGACATTGCCAACATCCTAGCTGACAGGTTCCGCGCAAACTTCTCCCCCCCCCCACCAAAAGGGCAAATATCTATCCCAACAGAGTGCTGCCCCCCTGACATCTCAGATGCTCAGCTAAGAGCCGCCCTCTCTAAAGCAAAAAACACAGCATCAATGGGACCAGATGGTGTCCCGGGCTGCGTCCTACATGAACTCCAAGAAGAGCTAAACCCAAACATAAAACTACTGTTTAATCTCAGCCTTACTACAGGATATGTGCCCAAAGAGTGGCGTACAGCAACAGTGGTCCCACTCCATAAAGGTGGTGCCTCAACGGATCCTGGAAACTATCGCCCCATAAGCCTGACTAGCTTGGTCTGCAAAGCTATGGAAAGGATCATCATGGACCTCATAAATAAAGATATTGGGGACCTACAGACACTGGATCCTACCCAGTTCGGCTTTGTTAAGGGCAGATCCTGCCTCTTAAACCTGGCTGATTTCTTTGAAACAGTCACCAAGGCCATTGACGAGGGGAAGGTGGTCCACACAGCCTACCTGGACCTCGCAAAAGCCTTCGATACAATACCCCACTCGGGCATTATAGATAAGCTCACCAGCTTAAATATAAACCCCTATGTCACTAGATGGATTGCAAACTGGCTCAAGGACAGAACCCACATGGTTAGAATTGCTGGAGCCATGTCAGACTCCAAACCAGTTACAAGTGGTGTCCCACAAGGCTCAGTCCTCAGACCTCTCTTGTTCGGTATATATTTCTCGGAGGTACAGGCCAACACGGAAGGACTGTGGCTGACCAAGTTCGCAGATGACTGCAAACTGGGCGCCATAATCGACTCTCCAGCCGACACAAGCATCCTCCAAAAGGGCCTCATAGAAACAGACAACTGGTGCCAGAGCCATGGCCTCAAGCTAAATGCCAAAAGTGTATAGTCATCCCCTTTGGCAAAATCAAAGTGCCCACAAATTATCACATAGGTGGTAATCCATTAAGTACAGAAGAAGTAATTAGGGACCTGGGGACCCAAGTTGATAGCAATCTCTCATTTGACAACCACGTGGCCAAAGTGGTTAGAAAAACATTTTATATAGCCCACCTAATCATGAAGGGATTCACATCTAGATCAGGGGAGGTCATCGTGCCTCCTTACTCATCCCTCATCAGGCCCATAATTGAGTACAATGCCCCTTTTGGGATGTACCTTACCAGACACCTGCAGCAACTGGAAAGACCCCAAAAGTACCTCACCAAGAGGATCAAAGGGCTCAAACAGATGCCATATGCTTCCCGGTTAAAGAAACTCCAGCTCTACTCAGTGGCATACCGCCTGTTCAGAGGCAATCTGTGCCTGACGTATAAAGCCATGTCCAACCTGGAATTAATGGACATGCTGCACCTCAGAAAATCCAAATCCCATCGAGCTACCCGCTCGAGAGACTTGAACCTCAGCACTGAAATAAATAGGACATGCTGGAGGGACAGATTCATAACCCAGAGGCTCCCTTCACTCTGGAATAAAATCCCAGTCCAGGTTAGGCAGAGTCCCTCATTGACTCTCTTCAAGAGGAATCTTGATGAGTGGATGGGAGATCATAGGTTTACCCCGGGTATCACTTCTGTGTCACTGTTAGACAGAGGCACAGTATACTAACCTCGAAAAAGGGCATAGCAAAATAAATTTAAAATGGGTGGCGAAAGCCAAACACATTCTGGCTAGGCTTATAAATGCCCTAGGGCAGATAGCCTAGTATGAACCTATGAACCTATAATGACTAACAGTGAAACACAATGAACATCTGGCTTTGACTTGAATAGGGGTCTTACCACCACAACCTGAACTTGGAGTAACTCCATGGAGTTGTCCAGTCTAACTAGGTGGGAGGTAAATTTATTTCTAATGTCGAGAGAAACACTGCTTCCTTTGGTTCTCACACATTCATTTTGCGGTCTGAAGGCGTGGAAGGCACTGCAGCCGCAAGGCCGGGGTGCTCTCAGAGGCCTTGAACCAGGTTTCTGTGACTGCACAGACATTTACATCTTCCAGTGACAGAAGTGCATCCAGGGTGTGCAGTTTTTGGTTAAAGCTTCTAGGATTTAGCAGCATGACTCATTAAGATTGGCAGATTTTATGTTGGCAAGTTTGTTTTCGAGACCTTGCCTAAAAAGGACACTATGGGGAAGGCAAGAGCTTTTGCTAGCAGCCGAAAACCTAGAGGTGTCAGGTGCAAACATTTTATGGCAAAGCAATGAGGTTCGTCAACTATGGCTTCCCAGGCTGACAGGAATTGGATCCCCTTTGACTGACACCAAAAACTAAGCCAATTATTGAAATCAATAATTTTTTGTTTATACTGTGGCATCACTCTAGGTGAGGGTAGTCTGCTGCTCAAGTCTAGAGACATACCTGCCTGGGACACGTACTCAGGGAGCTCAGCCATGTCTCTCTTCATATAGTCCAGTGAGGTATGTCTCAGGTCGTTCATTCCAACATGAACTATGACAGAGTCATAATGACACTGCTGCTGAGAGACCCAAGTGCATGCGTGATCTGATGAACCCTGGCATTGGACAGGCAGCTGACTGCAAATTTCTCCTCGTCTAACCTGGTGAGTGGGATATCCGTGTGTCTGACTACTGAGTCTTCAATGAATACAAAATTGTTTTTTGAGTCTTACACCTTACGGGCTTGGTAGGTGAGAGACTGGTGTTGCTATGTATCATGGCTGCTGTGGGAACTGTTTTAATTTGCAGCAGTCTTGTGTTTTGGAGGTCTCTGGAGTCTCGAAAGTTTTTTTTGAGAGAACCTCTGTGTATGCTGATTTTTGTGTTAGATGCATATTGTTTGTATAAGTAGTGGTACTATGTGCATGTGTAGTGGTGAATGGGTTGATGACCTCTCCTGTGTTATGGTTTTGAGAGAGAGAGAGAGAGAGCATGGATTCAAGATTCTTGGTGTAGCTACATCTCTCACACTCTGTACTAGAGTCAGTTATTAGCAGAGGATTGACGGTGTACATGAGGCAACTGCTACACTGCCTCAAGCGACTCAAGTCAACAAGGGTGGCAGGAGAACAAGGGTGGTCCAACTGTCCAATAATGCTAGGTTGAAGACTGTTGTCACTAAGCGGGGCTTTTCAGGATCGATCAAGGAGGAGCTCAGTGAAAGGATATTTCTGGGTGGGGCTTTATGTTGGTAGTTAAATAGGTTTCAGCTCACTAGCAGTATTTCTTTGACCAGGAAAGTACTAAGGATGAGGGCTACACTAATGTGCTACAGCTGTAACTAAGGGAAAAAACATTGAATTAATCTGTCTAGCTATGGTGCACAATTGTGAGGCAGTGTGCGGTTCTGCGATATGTGCAAACAAGCTAAGACCTCCTCAAATGCAGTCCTTAAATACCAGAAGCTAAAAATTTGAAAAACTTTAAAAAGGTTCAAAAGGACCAATGAGGATGCTTGACTCCAAGTCCTAGACCAACTGCCATTCACCAGACAGGTTCCAATCAGCACAATCACCTCACTAGAGTGCAGAATGGCCCCTTTCAATCCAAGATAGCCTAGAAAATCTGCTCAGAATAGCCACTACAAACAGACCCAGATGCAGCAAATCTGTCTCTGGACTATGCTACAGCTAGTTCATAGGTTGGTACTAGGCTATCGGTCCTAGGGCCTATACAAGCCTAGCCATAACAATTCCCCTGGATATTTCTTCCCACAATATTTACTTCCCTGGACCCCTGTCTAGCAGGGCGACTGACGTTATCCCGGGGTGAATTTTCTATTTCCCATCCAATCGTCAAGGTTCCTTTTGAAGAGGGCCAAGGAGGCACTCTGCTTGACATGTATGAGCAGTCTATTCCAGAGTATGGAGGAGTCTCTGAATCAGGAACCTATCCCTCCACCATGTTTTGTTCATTGTGATGACAAGGTTTAGATCCCTGGAGTGTGTGACTCTGAGGGATTGGGATTTCTTTAAGTGGAGCATGTCCAACAGCTCTGGGTTTGACATGGCCTTGTATGTTAAGCAGAGTTCACCTCTGAGTAGACGATATGCCACACAGTATAGCTGGAGTTTTTTTAGACGGTCAGCATAGGGCATCTGCTTTAGGCCTGTGATTCGTTTAGTGAGGTATTTATGTGGCCTTTCCAACTGTTGCAGATGTCTTGTGAGGTACATACCAAACGGGGCGTTGCACTCTACAATGGGTCTAATGAGGGATGAGTACAGTGGGACAATGACTTCCTTTTTTCTGGATGAAAAGCCCTTAGTGATGAGGTGTGCCACATAGAAGGATTTCCTGACTGTTGTGGCGATGTGGTAATCGAAGGTGAGACCACTGTCCACCTGTGTCCCTAAGTCTCATCACATGTTCGGTGTTTAGTGTACTGCCACCTATGTGGTAATTCATGGGTACATGTTTTTTCCCAAAGGGGATAACTATACATTTCTTGGCATTAAGCTTGAGCCCATGGCTCTGGCACCAAGCATCTGTTTCTGTAAGGCCCTTTTGTAGAACATCCACATCATTTGTGTATTTAATAATGGCTCCCAGTTTGCAGTCATCTGCAAACTTTGTTAGGCAGAGTCCCTTAGTGTTGGCCTGTACTTCAGAGAAGTAGATGCCAAACAAGAGCGGTCCCAAGAATGAACCCTGAGGTACTCCACTTGTCACCTGTCTGGAGCTGGATTTGGAGTCGGCTACTTTTACAGTCCGGGTTCTGTCAGTAAGCCAGTTGGCAACCCATCAAGTGACGTAGGGATTTATGCCCAGCTTAGTAAGTTTATATATGATTCCAGAGTGGGGGATGGTGTTGAACGCCTTGGCGAGGTCCAGATAGGCTGTGTGGACCACCTTACCCTCGTCCACAGCTCTGGAGACGGATTCGAAGAAGTCAAGCAGGTTCAGGAGACCAGATTGGCCCTTCACGAACCCAAACTGGGTGGGGTCCAGTGTTTGAAGGTTGCCAATGTCTTTGTTTATAAGTTCCATGATAATGCGTTGCATGCCCTTGCAGATCAGGCTCATCAGACTGATGGGACGGTAGTTCCCGGGATCCAAGGTGGATCCCCCCTTGTGCAGTGGGATAACTATAGCTGTGAGCAACTCAGTGGGCATGAAGCCTGAGGTGAGGCTATGATTAAACATGACACTTAGGTGAGGTGCCAGTTCATTTTGTAGTTCATGTAGTACACAGCCCGGGATGTCATCTGGTCCCATACATGCTGTATTCTTAGCTTTGGAGAGTACAGTTTCTACCTGTGTGGCCGTGACTACTGGAATTTGGCAATCTTTTGGTACTGAGATAGGCTCTTTAGCGGGTGAGAGGGGGAGTGAAGTTGGTACTAAATCGACCTGTCAGGATATTGGCAATATCCTTGGGATCTGTATATTTAATGCCATTCTGTTGTAGCTCAGAGCAGATCTGAGCATTGCCATTTAGATTCTTGACATAACTATAGAATGCCTTGTGGTTGTCTTTGGAATCTTTAGCAATTTTGTTTTCGTAACTAGCTTTGGAGGATTTTATTAGAGATCTCAGCTTCTTACTGAGGCTGGTAAGGGAGTTTTTTGTATCCTGGGATTTTCCTCTTTTCTGCAACAGTTTCTTCCTTCTGTTGTATAGTTTGTTTATGGCAGGGGACCACCAGATGCTCTCCTCCAAAAAAAGGAGGCCTGACATGGTTCTATTTGGGATGGCACGATTCATGCACGAGTGGATGTGCTCTTACAGTGCCTTAGTGTAGGATTCAGCAGTCGAACTTTCAGCTCCTGTCTACATGGGTGTCATGAAGTTTATCACTTCTGACTTCAGTAGCATGAAGTTGGCTTTGGAGAAGTTTTTCTACGGAGGTTTCCTTACTGTGGGGTGGGGGTGGGATGTGTATGTCAAGGGTGATTAGCTTATGGTCAGACCTGACCAATGAGGGGGTGACCACTGGTGTGGAGCATCTATCTCCCATGTTGGTAATGACCAGGTCTAGGATATTGGAGCCACTGGTGGGACAATGGATTAGTTGATCCAGGGTGTTGGAATTTATGAATTGCAAGAACCGTTGGGAAAAGGTGTTAGTACCCGAGTAGTTTTCCCAGTTAATGGCAGGGTAGTTGAAATCACCCAGTATTAGGGTGTTTGGTTGTATCTTAATATTTTCCACTATGTTTAGAAAGTTGTAGTGAAAATCTTGGGACATGGTGGGGGATCTGTAGCAAGCTACAACTTGGATTGCAGTCTTACCTAGTGTTAGTTGCACCTGGAGAATTTCAGATGCATTGTGTTGGGCAACTAGTCTGGAGGTGTGAATATCCTTGGTGGATATGGACACTCCTCCACCTTTAGTGTTTCGGTCTTGGTTTGATGGCTGAAAAGTGAAGCGTTGTAGCCTGGTATTGCAGGGGTGCTCTCTGGAGCCTTGAACCAGGTCTCAGTTACTGCACAGACATAGATGTTCTCCATTTTTAGGAGTGCCTCGAGAGAGTGGATTTTGAGGTTTAGACTTTTAGCATTGAGTAGCATTACCTTCAGATTTTGCATGCTTGTATCCGTTACAGTGGTGGTTTTGTCCATTGAACCTTGCCTAAAAAAGGCACTATAGGGGTGGCAAGAGCTTTAGCCAGTAACCTAAATCCCAGCGGCGACAGGTGCAGACCATCTCTGGCACAGCATCGTGGTTTGTCAATCATGTCATCCCAGGCAGACAGATACTGGATCCCCTTTGAATGACACCAGAAGCTTAGCCAGTTGTTGAAGTCAATCATTTTGTCCTTATACTGTGGTATCATTCTGGGAGAAGGCAGGATGCTACTCAGGGCTAGGGTCATACCTGCCTGGGCCACATGATCAGAGAGCTCTTCCATGTCTCTTTTCATGTAGTCCAGGGAGGTACGTCTCAAGTCATTCACTCCAACATGGACAATGATGGAGTCATATTTGTACTTGTTGTGGAGTGACTTGAATGCTTGTGTTATGTGGCGGATCCTGGCACCAGATAGGCAGCTGAGTATAATCCTCTCCTTGTTCAGCCTTGTGAGTGGGACATCAGAATGCCAGACTAAAGAGTCACGTATGACTAAAGTGCTGGGTACATTTTCTTGCCTTAGGGGCTGTTGTTGAGTGGCACACTGGTGTTGTGAGCTATGTGTCACTTTGGTTGTGACTGATGTTTGTTTGCATTTCAGCTTTGGAGGTCCTTGTTGCTTGGGCAGGTTAATGTTAAGGGCTTCCGCATATGTGGAACTAGTGTTGCTATGTGTGGGTGTTGATGTTGTGGGTTATGTGTTGCTTGAGGTGTAGTGCAGGTGTTAACCTTCTCCTCTTGACTGGCTTGGACAATCTTGGCTTGAGAGAGCTTTGCTTCCAGTTTGGCTATGTAAGTGCATCTCTCGCAGGTTGTAGTGTTGGGTGGTATGAGGAGAGGGTTGTCTGTGTACATGAGGCAGTTGCTGCATTGCCCCAGTATGCCCAGATTCACCAGGTGGACAGGAGAAATTCCTGGAAGCTGACCCTTGGACATGCCTGTTTAGGTGCTTTTTTATAATGTACAAGAGCTATTTTCCCTTACCTTTGCAAGGTACTTTGCAATTATAAGCTGTTTGGTGCCTACAATTCTTCTTCTTCTTTCGGCTTTTCCTGGTTAGGGATCGCCACAGCGGATCACCTATCCGCTCATGATTGGCAGTGGAGTTTTACAGTGTCGAGTTGCCAGCCCGGCGCCCAACCTTCCACAGAAGGCACACACACACGCACTCATGCCTATGGCCAATTTAGAGTGTCCAATCCACCTACAGCATGTCTTTGGGATGTGGGAGGAAACCGGAGCACCCAGAGGAAACCCACACGACTACAGGGAGGACATGCAGACTCCGCACAGAAGGCACCCCTGCCGAGAATCGAACCGGACAACCTCTTGCTGTGAGGCTTCAATGCTAACCGCTGCACCACCGTGGCCACCTGTTTAGTGCCTACGATTAATCTTTCCTTATTAACAAGGAGAGTTGAGTGCTTCTATCAGTTTAAGGCTTCCTAGTGCTTTCCAGCAGGTTCTAGAGCAAGTGCTAGTCACAGGGGTTCAGATTTTAATGCTACTAGCTAGTTCTAAGGGAAAATTTGAAGAGCAGACTTTCTGGCACCTGGAATAGTTTAACCGTAGCCCCGCAGTGCTGCATGATGCGAAAAACACGCATTCATGTTAAGAATTCTTTAACTGATATCCATGATAAATAATTCTGAATTATGTTAATTCATCAAAAGATTTTTTTTTAATTTTATAAATATAAATTAGCGCATATTAACCATCTTGTGACCTTGGTAGTAAGTTGCTGGTGTTCCACATTTTACACATTTAATCCACATTATGAGCGGCAGAGTTCCTCGCTAAGGACTGGGGAGATAGAAGGTTGAGAGCTATGCCAGTATGGATACAACTTCTGTTAATGACATTACACACAATAAATGCACCACTGAAGCAGAGTAAAATGAATATAATGCTACATCAGACCAGCATGTGAGTATTCCAAAACTATTCTACATTGTATAAATAAACATTACAATATCATGCCACGTGTTATGAACCAATAGCCAAACAAAAATAATTTGTCACATCTCTGATGATGCAATTTTAGCAGAAGAAAAGTACAGTTGTGTACACTTACTATAAATGTAGATGTTCGAGTGTATTCACTGTTGCAGTCATCACATTTGGGTTATCTTCCTGCAGGTAGCCCTCAGCCGGCCTGAATACCAGAGTCTTGGATTCCTGTGTCGGATGCTGTGTCTTCTTCCATGACGTCAGGTTGTCAGGGGTATAAAACTTGCAGCCGACGCCATTACATCAGTTTTTCTTGCCCCAGATATCAGGTGCCCCCACAATGGGAAGCAATTATATGTTATGGTATGCCTCCAACAAAAAGCAAATACACCAGAAAGCTTAAGTACACCAAACAAGAAGGAAAGGTAGAGCCAAGAGAAGTCAGGGGGCTAGAGGGAGGGTAACCAGGACTGCAACAGTGAATACACTCGAACATCTACATTTATGGTAAGTGTACACAACTATACTATGTTCTTCGTGTTTCACTGTTGCAGTTTTCACATTTGGGTTGATTCACAAAGCTAAGGAAGGGAGGTGGAAGTTAGCGAGCATTAGGGCCAGCTATTAAGCCCTGCAAGACTGCAATGGCAAAACCAGCCCTGGATTTAGAAAAAATAGGCATGTGGTAATACTTGGTGAAGGTATGTACAGAGCTCCAGGTAGCAGCTTGTAGAATGTCCCTGGTAGGGACTCCTCTGAGAAAGGCTGTAGAGGTAGATGCAGCCCTGGTGGAGTGTGATCTTATCCCCTGTGGGGTAGGTTTTCCATGGTGCTTATAGCAGAAATGAATGCAGTGGGCTATCCATTTAGAAATGGTTTGCTTTTAAATGGCCTTCCCCTCTGCCCCTGCAGCAAAGCCAACTAGCAGTTGTTCAGATTTTCTGAGAGGCTTAGTCCTGTCCAAATAGAATCTACGTTGTCTGTGCACATCCAAAGACTGCAGTATTCATTCTCCTTTGTTTTGTGGATTCGGGAAAAAGGTAGGCAAATGAATGGACTGATTTAGGGTCACACTACACACCACCTTGGGCATAAAGGAAGGACTGGTCCTGAAGGAAACTCTGTCTGCATGGAAGATAATGAAGAGCTCCACTGCCATGAGGGCCTGTAATTCAGATACTCTTCTTGCTGAAGTGATGGCTAGAAGAAAGGCTGTTTTCCAAGAAAAGAATTTCAACTCTGCAGTTGCAGCTGGCTCAAAAGGAGGGAGACTGAGCTTTTCCAATACAAAGTTAAGGTCCCAGGCTGGAGTAGGGGCTCTCCTGGGGGGTTTTAAATTCTTGGCCCCTCTGAGGAATTGCTTTAGCAGGGAGTGAGAGAAGAGGGGTGGTTCAGTATTATAATGTGCTGAAATGGCAGAGGCATGAATTTTAATTGATGAGAAGGATAGGCCCTTGTGTAGCATTTCTGTTAAGTACTGAAGTATATATGAGGTAAGCTGGGCACTGCTATGCCCATCCCCTGAGTCTGGCTGCAAGAACAGTATATTTTCCACTTTTCAGCATAGGATTTTCTAGTACTAGGCCTCCTTGCCTCCAGAATGCCATCTAGCACCTGCTTACTGAGGGATGCTATTGGAGAGCTCAAAGAATTAGCCAGGCTGCAAGGTTCAGGGTTTGAAGATGATGGTGCAGAATCTGGCCCGCCTGCTGGGACAGCAGGTAAGGGGTCTGAGGCAGGTGCCATGGTTCCAGCAGTGTCATACTGCGTAAGAGGGGGTACCAGTGCTGGCATGGCCAGTCTAGTGCAATCAGTATTGTCCTTGGCTTGTCCTGTTTGATCTTTAGCAGAACCTTTGAGAGGAGAGGCAGAGGGGGGAAGGCATAAACAGAGAGGTTTTCCCAGGTAAAGGACAGGGCACCCACTTTCCAAGCTTGACTGTGGGAAGTCCTTGTGCAGAATTTGTCCAATTGGTAGTTCTAAGGAGAGGCAAACAGGTCTATCTCTGGAGTCCCCCATTTGTTCCTCAAGAGGTAGAATATCTTTGGTTCCAGTTTCCATTCGTGTGGGTCCATGAGATTTCTGCTTAGGTCGTCTGCCAGAGAATTTAGCTTGCCTGGCAGAAACTGAGCCTGTAGGTGCACTTGGTACCTCAAGGCTGTGTTCCACAGAGCCATGGCTAGTCTGCAGACAGGGTACGAGTGGGTGCCCCCCTGCTTGTTTATATATCACACAACTGTAGTGTTGTCTGTCTTTAACAATAATTGTCCTGGAAGAATGTAGTCTTTGAAGGCTGTCAGGGAATTCTGTACAGCTAACAACTCTTTTTGGTTGCTATGCAGGTGCATCTGTCTCAGGTTCCATTTGCCCTAAATGCACTGCCCTGCCAAGTGAGCCCCCCATGCATAGTATGTTGCGTCTGTTGTTAGGGTTTGGGTGGCAGGGGGTAGAGTGAAAGGGAGCCCCTTGTTGTGGTAGCAGGCCTCTGCCCACCAAAGGAACTCTGCCTTTATACAAGGAATGATAGGAATCATTGATTCCAGGTCCTGAGAATGTTGACACCATAGGCTTTTTAGATACCACTGTAGTTTCCTCATATGCAGTCTTGCATATGGAATTGGTAGAATGCAAGAGGCCATGAACCCCTGGGCTTGCAAAATTTTCTTTGCAGATAGCTGGGTCTTTGTGCCAGTAGTCTGAAGTAGGTTGTCAAATAAACTTGTTTCTCTGGAGTGAGGAAAGCCAAGTTGTGTTCAAGCTTAAAAACCTTGTCCCCTTTCTGCTGCTGGGACAGGTTGAATAGCCCTGATACTTAGAAGAGAGAGAACCTGCTGTAGAGCCTCTGCCCACTGATTTGGGGGTAGGTCTGGCCAACCCGTAGGGTGTGAAAGTGGAATCTGTATCCTTGGGAATCTATATTCAAAACCCATTTGTCCTGGGTAACGAGTTTCCTGTTTTTTGCATGCAGGGCGAGCTTTCCTCCTAAGGGAGCAGGTAGTTGAGCAGGGCTTGGAAGGGTTAAGGTTAAGTCAATGTGGCATTTTTCCGTAGGGGGTGTCTTACTACTCCCTGCTTTGGAAGTGGGAGCCCCCCACTGCTTAGGCCTGTGCATAGCCTGAGACTGTAACCTAGGTGGTTTGCTGTTCCTGGGTTTGGACTGAGAAGGTCTGGAAGAGGCTGGAAAGGACCAATTCTTTGAAGGCCAATGCCTACTAAATCTGGGAGGTTGTACTTGCAGGAAATCTTTAACAGTTTGCATAGATTTAGCTTTTTCCTCCATCTTTTTGGGGACGACTTCTGCTTTGTTGCCAAACAGGCGGTCTTGGTTTAAGGGAGCATCCAGTAATTTAGCTTTAACAGGATCTGGCAAGTTTTGCTCCTTAAGCCAAGCATGCCTTCTAAGTACAGACCCAGTGACAGCAGCCCTGCAAGATGCTTCTAAAGAGTCAAAACCACATTGCAAAGTATGTTTACCAACTTGTTCTGCAGAATACATTAAATCTTGTAATTCTTTGTGTTCAGCATAGTCAGGAATCAACATAATTTTCTGTTTAAGCAGTTCCATAATATGCTGCTGGCACTTTAACATATGAAACTGGCAATTTAAAGCCCTAATGGTCAAAGCAACAGAAGTATATACCTTCTTACCCCATCTATCCAAGGTTCTAGAATCTCCATCAGAAGGGGTAGGGTTTTTGGCAGCAATAGCCTTAATGCCATCTGGTCCTTGGGAAAGGGTCTCTGGGTCCGCAGTAGGATTCTTGAAGACGAACTTGTGAGGGTCAGATACTCTGTAACACCCGTCAGGTTTTCTGGGAGCTGGAGGTAAAGTGTCTGGGGAAAATGCTAGATTCCAAGAAAGCATCATCTACAATGTCCAGAACAGGAGGGATAGCTAAAGGCCTGTGTTGAGGGAGGAGTAAGAATTCCCTAAGCCTCTTTTTGGAGTCAGAGTAATCCTGGCTTTCCCTGTGGAAATGCTCCCTAAGAGTGTGCAAGGTTTCACCAAAAGAAAAATCTTCTGGAGGGGAAGAAGAGGGAATGGAATCCTCTGCATCAGAATCCTCATAGGTAGATAAGGGCAAATCCTGGTAATCAGAAGAAAATCAGAAGAAACAGAAATATCAGATTCCTGATCAGAAGAATCAGAAGGAAAATTAGTTCTAGGTCTCTTAGAGGGGGGAAGGCTGGCTTCCCCTAATTAAGGTAATAAGGTCTTCAGCCATTCTAAGCATTTATTGTTTAGGCATATGGGCCTGAGCATGTGGTTTGGATGTTGGTTTTCTAGGCGTGGGTCAAGTTTTAGGCCTAGATGAAGAAAATGGCATTGGTTTAAAATGCAAGTCTGTAGGCCTAAATACACCCTCAGACGCTAGTGCCTGCACAGCGGCTCCGGACCCATCTAAGTTAGAGACATCCGCAGGTTCCATAGTCGAAGAAGCATTTCGCGGCATACTGGACTCCAAATGGGTCTCAGTAGAGGCCTGCGAATCTGAGGTAGCGGGCATCAGGGGCTGCAAAAGCGCCTCACTGAGTATCAGCGGACTGGCGACTAGCTTAACGGAAGTGTAGTCAGCAGTTTTGGACCTATGCAGTCTGTCTCTGTCTTTATCCTTACGTTTTTTCGGAATATCGGTAGTCAGATGGCTTACCAAAGCAATTTCTGGATAGTTATACCGAGTACCAAAATAATTTGCTGCAAATATAGCCCGCCGACGAAAAGTTCGGGGGTTGAACAAGGCACAAAACTGACAGCGAGGGATGTTGTGATCTGTGCCTAAGCAAGGAATGCAGTATGAATGAAAATCTTTATGAGGTACTTGCTTTCCACAGGTAAGACAATTGTTAACTTTCACTGACATCGGTTAAGAGCAAGAAAAAGGAATCCCCAACAGGGTATTTAGCTTTTTTGAAGAGTTCAGTTCTGAAACTCGAAAACGAAAATTTCAGGAGTCGGCTGACCGGCACTTGCGAACTGCTTCTGCTTTGGGCATCGCGCGGCAAGAAAGACTGATGTGATAGCATCGGCTGCATGTTTTATACCCTGACAACCTGACGTCATGGAAGAAGAGACAGCATCTGATGCAGGAATCCAAGACTCTGGTATTCAGGCCGGCTGCAGGCAGATAACCCTAAGGTGATGACTGCAACAGTGAAACATGAACATCTAGAATGTGTAAATAGCAGCTCACTCAAAAATCATGAGGGGACGCCCTTTTATTATACCAGTCCTAAATGTTTCAGCTTTCTACCCAGGTCTATGCATACCAAAGAGCAGACTAGCTTCTAGAGACGTCTGTGTGTTTCGTCAGGAACCACTAAAGAATGTTTTTAGACAGGGTGTACACATAGGCTCCATTTGATAATTGTTATGAAGAGATGAAATATGTCAGGCTTACAAGACATTTATGCTCAATCAGAAATCCATCTAACTTATACAGTCAGAAGAAAGATGAAAATGATTTTTTTAGAACCATGGTGTTGGAATGCAACAGTAGAATCATGCACTTTAAGGAGATTTTTACACGGAATCGGTCCTTCATTTTTTTATTAAACAAGAAACATCTTTACTAAATTATCATTTATGACACAGACAATCACACATTTATATAAATGAAAAACTCTACTGACATAAATTTAGTTGCAAACACTATTCATCAGTTAAAATCTATCCAGTCACTGTCAGTGAAACATTACATAGCTCATTCAAATCCTGCTTTCTTTTAAACTCATTCATCTACATGTATTGTTCCCACAATTTACATTTTTTCTATGTAATTGGCTCCTATCCTTTTCTAAACATCACATTTCCTAGTAACAGCTTTTTGGCAGCCACCATAATTAGATTCAGCAAGGCCTTATTATGTTCTAGGCAATTCCAATTCTGTATCATAGCTCAAAAAACTAGTTATACCAATTTGCTCATCCAGTATTTCTGATAGAGTAGTCTGTATGGAATTGTTAAGTCTGCCAACTCATTACACTCCCAGAACATATGTTCCCAATTATCTCTCTCTTCCCCATCACACCTCTAACGTTTACCATCTACCAGCGGAAACATTCTTTGGAGTCTACGTGGTGTAAAAAATATCTATGTAAACATTTCCAAGCAAAGATCATAAATCATAAATCGTCTAGACTTTGTTGCATATTTGGGAGACATACATAAATACACCATTGTTTCTTTGTGAATTGCTTATCCAGTCTCTCTTCCCAATTCTCTCTAACCTCCTCTGATTGATTCTTATAGTCATCATGCAATATTTTAGATGCTCTACTAATTATTCCTTTTTTTACAGCAGCTTCTGTTCTAGATTCTAATAAAAACTCTACCAGTGCTGGCCTTTCACTTGGGATCCCCCTATTTCTTTCCCTTGGTCTATACTCTCATATGAGTCCTCGATAGGGAAGGCAATCTCTAGCCTCCGGTCCAAATACATTTTTGGCCTCTTCCCATTCTATTAACGTTTCACTCTGTAATTATTTGCTCCCAATACCTTGGTTCTTTTGCCAGTTCTCTCTAATAAATTCTAGCCCTTTCTTGCCTATTGTCTGCATACCTAATTGCAGTCATCCCTATTGACAGAATCTCCTTTCTCCATTCCTGTATTGGCTTAGTTCTTAGAATACTTTGTTACTTTATGAATATAATATTCTGTGTGGCTATTGTTATTCTCCTTTAGGATCTGTATCCAAAAATCTCAGTCTGTCCTTGTTTCTTGAGCTTGCCCTGTTTCATCATTATCCCTTCCAACTTTGAATTATAGATTTCTACTTGTGCTATGTATAGCAGCCTTAACTGTGTATCTCGGAGTGTCTCTGAAATACCCCTTCAAATCAGGTAATACCTGACTGCCTTATTCTACTGGAAGGATCAGCTTATCCCATTTGACACTTGCCATCTTTCCCTCCCAAATAAAATAATTCAGCTCTTTATTAATTGCTATCCACAACTTCGCTGGTTGATAAAATATGTCTGACCTGTGTATAAAACTAAATGGACTAAAAACATTTTAACTGCTTTTGTCTTGCTATCTATATCCATAAAACAGAGCTTCCAGTTTCTCAGTTTTTGTATAATCTTTTGTTTAGACTCTTTCCACATATCCTTAGCTGTCACAACAGATCCTTTGCAATCCATACTCCTAAATATTTAATTTTATCATGCCCCTATAAATATGGACATTGCTGAACCAATTTGTGCGTGGGTAAATAATTTACAAGTATTGCCTTTGTTTAGCTTCATTAATATTGTATCTTAAAATATATGAAACTGTCTCAAAATGTTCCACAACACTGACATGTCCTTTTCTGGTTTTATCAGGTATAAAAATATCTGCAAATACAGCCGACTTTTCCCGATGACCATACCAAGTATTATCCTTGCATTTCTGAGTCGCTTATTTTCTTTGCCAGCGGTTCAAAAATAATGCAAATGAAGGGGAATGAGGATACCCCCTGCCTGGTTTCCTCTGCTCAAACAGAAATTATCAGAAAGGAAGCCACCCACATTCATTTTGCCTCTGATCCCTCAAATATCCTCCTAATTAACCTTTTAATTTCATCAGGGAATGCAAATTATTCCACTGCCCTACTCAAACTCCCAACTTACTCTGTCAAATGCTTTCTCTGCATCAAAGCCTACTAACAGTGGTATTTTCTTACATTCTGCTTCCCCCTGGATCATCAATGTTCTGCTAATGTTGTTAAATGTTTGCCTCCCCTCCACAAAACCACACTGATCCATATATATCAAGTTTGGCATCACCTTTGCCATTCTTTTAGCCATGATCGACAAACACTTCACAGTCATGGTTTATGATTGAAGTGTGCCTGAACTGCATATGATGGGTCTTTACCCTCTTTAGGTATTACAGCCACCATTGCTTTCTTCTAGGATGTTGGTGCTTTTCCTCCTCATAAAATACTGCTAAACAAAACCTTCAAGATCTTTATCATTGTTTTTACCTTATAGCTTCCAAACTTCCATAGGAATACCATCTGTTCCTGGGGACTTTCCTACGGATTGGCAATACATCACTATTTTATCTCATCTACTCCTATATTAAATGTTAGTATTTCAGCCTCATCTAACTCTAACCTTAGCATATTTAATTGTTCCATAAACATTCCCATTTGTACCTTTTCTTGATTTCCACATTTATCTGCTTTATACAGACTTTCATAAAATTTTCAAAATATTTTTAGTACCTGTACAGGATCTCTTGTTATCTTCCTTGTTATAGGCTTCCCAAGACTGGTGACAACCCTTCTACTTTTTGTTGTCTGAGTCATTGTGCTAAAATTTTTGTGCTCTGGAGTTATCATACAAAAAAAAAAAAAAAACGCTGAATAGCAATCTTTCTAAATGTGTGCTTATTATTGAGTTAATCCCTTATTTTCTGTTTAGCATTCTACAGTTGCTCCTCCTCTTGTATACTTACGTTCCCCCTGTTCTATAATATTTTAACCTTTACCAATCCATCTAAATAATTCTTGTTACTTCTTAACCATCTCTCTCTCTCTCTTTCACTTCCACCCTATTTTTAAACTCCACGTTAATTTCATCTTACTCCCCAGCTATACTTTCAGAAGAAAATTCTATCTTCTCTAATAACAGGCGGCGCTGTGGTGCAGTGTTTAACGCGGTCGCCTGACAGCAAGAGGTTTTCCAATTCGATTCTCAGCTGGGGTGCCGTCTGTGCGGAGTTTGCATCTTCTCCCTGTGTTCGTGTGGGTTTCCTCCGGGTACTCTGTGGAGCCTAGTCAGACTTTCCCGGTCAACAAACATTAAATAAATAAAAATAAATAAATAAAATAACTCCGGAGTCATTTCTACTACCCATTCCTTAAATTCTTGTCTTCTCAAGAGATGGGTGGGAAAGCACCAGTGTCTCACTTTTATTACATTACCATGCATTTTTTATTTTAGTTATTATTGGTGCGTGATCTGAAATAGGTATTGGATGCATATCAAAAATTTCAATTAAATGCACAAGGTTCCTGTGAAATATATTGTCTAGTCTAGACCAGTTTTTGTATCTTGGGGAATAATATGTAAATTCACTCCGAACTCCTACTACTGAATTCACATCTTCCATGCCAAATATTTTCATACTTTTTTTCAACAATCTACCCTCCTTTGTTATATTTTCCCCTTCTGGGCCCACCAGATGCATCTTCACTGTTGCAAATCAAATTCTGGTCCCTATCTATAAGTAATATTCCATGCTAAAAACTGATGACGTCTCCCAGAATTAAGTAACATTACAGCAGTTTTACTTGGAATATAAATACATGCCAGTGTAATCCTCCTCTCTTGCCAGTAACCCCTTAGTACTACAAATCTACCATTATTATCTTTTTTTATCCTCTTCTATCACTACTGAAGCTCCTCTTGCAATTAAAGTACTGTTGTTTTCCTTTGTCCCAGATATTCCGTTAAACAACCATCTTGAAAAACCTTTATCAAATTCACATTGTCAGTTCTTATTAAATACGTCTCCTATAGCAGTTATTTGCCCTCTATAGTTTTAATACAGTTCACTACTTTTTCTTTTTTACATATATCTGTGAAACCATTTACATTTAAAGATTATATAAAAAGCGTCATTATGTTAACAAGTCATTATTCCCACCTTTCATGTGTAACAGCTTTTTTGTTAAGTGTCTAGTTCCAGCTTTTGTGTTACACATAAACAGCAATATTTGGCAGGTTTATCTTTTATACAGTTGTTTCTTGTCATATCCATTTGAGCCTATGCCACATCCTACAAAACACTTTGTTTCTACTAAGAACATTTTTTTTAGAGTTAACTCTTTTCTTCCTCTTTCCACTTCCTAAATATTCCTCCAAATATTACTGGCATGAAGTAGGGCATATGCTCTAGAGTCAAGTAAAAAAATCCAACATTTCCAGGTTTTCTTGTTTTGTCAGGTTTCACAAATGTAATTAATGCTTTGTAATCCCATATTTGTTTGTTAATTATCAAGTTGCTAGTTTTATTCCTGTTGAACTCCATCTCCCAAATCCAGTCTCTACTTCATTTGCATCATAGTCCAGGTTGTGCTAGTCAACTATTGTGCTTTTTTCCACCTCTCAAGCACAGTCTATCTGTGATCTTTATCACCAAAAGAACAAGAAGCAGAATCTCCTTCTCTTTCATAACTTACTTTTTGTTCAACAAACTTTTGTATTCCCTCTTTAGCATGCACTGCATCAAAAAATGATTTTGTCTCTCCAAGAAAGAATATTTTAAAGATAGCTGGCTACATAAGTTTGAATCTCTCACCTGCTTTTTGACATTCCCTAATTAGTGGAACAAATTTACTCATCTTCTGTCTGGTTTACAGTGAGTAATCATTTTCCACAAGCACTCTACTGTCTCCCAGTTTTAGTACTTTGTCCTACCACAGTTTTGTCTGAATCAACTATTTCTGCTGGTAGGACTGCATCTTTATTATTAAAGGTCTAGGCTGCTTTCTCATGGCCAAGTTTGGAGCATAAACATGATGTGCCCTTTCAATTAACAACTCCTGCTGTGAAATACTAGTACAGTTGCTTACTTGTGCTTTCCTAACCATTTGAAATTGATTTTCTTTCAGGTTCTATGAATTTCTTTTTTGCTGGCATCCAGGCAGTGCACTTAGTAACTGAAATTTACCCCAAAATGCAAGTTTACTGTCTTTCTCTTCCGAGTATCTGTTTTCACAGTGGGAGAGCTGAAATTAAGTTGTTACTCAATGTGCAGTCATCTTGGAAGTCCTTTGGTCCTTCATTTTTAGTACCTATGGGTTAAACGGTAAATCTGACAATGTGTCCAGTTTTACTTAAAAATGTAAAAGTTTAGTTTGTGGTTAGCAAAAATATTAAAGACATTTTTAATGAGGTATATACAGATGGGTTCCTATTACGTGACCGAAGATGCATTCTGTCGAATGCGTCTTGACTGAACGTAAAAGAATGAAAAGGCAAAATAGCGAAGCTGCTTTTAAGCAAATTCATTCCCTGAGTAAGAATTCGCTTGGCCGCTTCCGTTACTTTGCCGTTTTCGGCACTGTAGTGCGATCTCGGAGCTGGTATATTTAGGTAGGGGATTGTGGGGGGCAAAGCCCCCTACTGTATGTAATGTTTTAAAGTTTGTTTGTTTTTTTTTTTTTTTTTTGGGACAGCAATTTCTTTCCCTTGGGAAAAAAAATCACTGTTCTGAGGTTTCAGCATTGTAAGCTTTTGTTTACATGGGGTCGATAAATCATTGTTCGCTTTTTTATGCATTCGATGATGTAATATAGACCCATACAGATGTGGATCCTGCAATGAGTTTAGGCTTATTTTCAATGCAGAGAACATTACTGTGTCAAGATATTCATCTAGCAGTGCCCTCCAACAGTTGTTTGATTGTAGCATCAAGGGAGTGATGGAGCTGGCATAATGCTTCTCTTGTCCTTGTTTTTACATGGGTGAGATGGGTCTTTGTCAAATGTCATCTCATCGACAATGCCGGTCAAACCCCACATCCCTTGCTAATTATATACATCAACTCCAAAATCACACTACAGTGGGGCAAAGGGCAAATTTCCTGATCCCTACTATAATGCAATCTCAAGAAGAATGGTTCGGCAACCTGCACCGTACAATGTGGCTGTTTGATTATGTGACATACACCCAGGTAAGACTAAGCAAATCCTTCTCTATAAACAGCTCATACTAACCTATAACATACTGTACCACCCCGAAAAAAAAAACTGCATTACCAAACCTAATACACCATCATACCAATACTAGGGTGCTACGCACCAACAACAAACCACTTCTTCCTAACTGTATTGCTACATAATGGAACTCTCTGCCCACTAACATAACAGCTGCAACATCCTTATCTCAGTTCAAGAAATCTCTAAAAACACACCTACAAACTAACCGGGTTTGCCACTATGACACCACAGGCTAATCCTACTCTGTCTTACTCTGGCTCACCCCTAGTTAAACCTCCTCCCTCATTTTCATTCATTAGATTTCTTTTATTCTTGCTAGTCTCACTTCTCTAGCGTCACCACTCTTCCAACTCTCCTCTCCCTCCCCCAAATGATGATAATTATGTATACTCTGTAATATATCATTCTGAAAATTTCTACTGATGTGCAGCTCACTCCATAACTTTAGCTTAATTATTTATGCTTTATTCTTATGTAAATATATCTCTATTGATGTACAGCTCACTGAACAATCAGTTTAATTCTGTTATTCTTACTTTTACGTAAAAGTATGTAATTCTCATCATTTAATGAATTAGTCACATGTGCTGTAACTGGAGCTCTTCTCCCTGGGCCTCCACTGAAAAAGGACCGTGTCTAGCCGGACTTTCCCAGTTACCAAATGTAAAATAAATAAATAAAATCTTGAGAAACAATTTATCACACTTATCCATTTGCTGTACAAACGGTGACTTGACTAATGCCTTGTGCAAGCACTCAAAGGACCACATGATAAAAGTGGAGAAGTTTATAAGAGAGATAATCGTAAGTGAATGTTTAAGCAGAGTCCTAAACTTATTACTTGGGAGATGAACAGAAGCACACTCCTCCGGGAGTCCTCTCTTAGTGCCACCACAGTAGCTTCCACTGCAGCTCCTTACTCCAGTATGCCCTGCCTCTAGGAGAGACTAATATCCTTATGTGAAGCATTGGTTCTACCACGCCCATCTCCTTCCATGCACACAGGAACACCAAATCAACCAAGTTATCCTGGGGGGAGTACTACTTCAGGATGTAGACGGGCCTGCACCAAATGCATTGAGAAGCCAGATTCCTACTGTGAAGGTACATCACTGGACCAAATTCTCCACTGCCTAAGCAATTCTAGGAGCTCTCCAAATGAGATGTCATCCAGGGGACCCTTCCCCCTCATAAAGGTAGGTGTATACTGTGAGGGACTCCTGTGGGGATTAAAAATACCTTCTTTTACATTTGTGCTTTCTATGCTCCTCCATGGGGGCTGTAATCTGGGCAGAATCAGAAGCAGTAGGGGGAACCCTGATCCTGGTTTTGTTCAAGGCTAGTTACTGCTGGCTGTCCCACGGATACATTATGATTCACTGAAACACCTGAAACTGCAAGGGATCTGGGTGGATCAGAGAAGGTATGGGTCACCTCCACTCACAAATGGGAGAGCATCTTTTCAAAGGCCTCAAATGCCAAAGCTGAAGCAGGTCGGAAATGAGGATCGTCTTAGGTCCAAGAACCTTGACATACGCTCCTCCCAAGTCACAGTCTGGCTAGTATTGCGAGGCAGATGCTGGTGCCAAGCTATCGAGTGCTGATGCCCTGAAAGGCAGGGAAGGCAATCTCAGAGTCAATCCCAACCCCAAGGCTGCAATGCTGACCTCCCAGCTCCTGGACCTATCCAAATCCATTACAGGTGGTTCAAGAAAACTGTCAAAGTCGACAGCATTTAAGTTGTCGGCTCCAGCAGGGGGACCTGATCCGAAACTTGGATCAGAGGAGAAGAAACAATGATTAGGTAGTCGGGCCTGGTCTCACATCCCCAAGGCAGGAGGAGTGGGAAGAAGCACTAGCTACATCTGGGTCTTTAAGAAGGTCCTCATTATCCTATCCATATCAGCCTCAGTCAGGCTCTTCAAAGACTTCACTTATCTGAATGAAGCTGCTGCCAAGGGCAGCCTAGAGGATTGGTGCCTATGCCTTCATGGAGATAGAGCTGGGGACTGGATCTGAGGGGGAGACTGCTCCTGTGAATACAATGGAAACAGCAAGCAAGAAGCAACTGGGGATCAGACCCAAGCCTGATCCTATACCTAAGCTGAGGCATGAGGTGCCAGATGAGAGGGTCGAGAAACCTTTAAAGTGGGACCATGAACTGCATAAAAGTATTTTTCTATATTTTCTAGACCCATCTACAGAGGAATCCTTATTCTTCTCTTTTAATCTTGGTTTGTCCCTCTTAATCTGGTACCATCTTAGATTGGATACTAACAACACACCCCAACCATATCTCCAAAGCCAGTATAATACCAGACTCCCTAGGCAACCACTTACCAGCCTTCACAGACCCCACCTACCCTCCCACATAGAAAAACAACACATATTCAAACAATCTCGAAACCTATCTTCCTTCAACCCCAAAATCTTATGTGAATGCCTCAAGGTTGCTAATTGGTCTCCACTGAAAAGCCTTCCACTAGATAACGCTGTCACATATTTTAACCAAACATTCCTTACCTTACTTGATAAATTAGCCCCTTTACAAAGCAAACCTATCAAAACTAATTCCATCCCCTGGCTACCCAAGAAAAGTACAGTTTTGTACCTACCATAAATGTAGATGTTCGAGTGCTAATACAGCTGCAGTAATCACAGATGGGTTCTCTGCCGTCAGGCGGGTTCTCGGTCGGCCGAATTCCAAAGTCTAGGTCCGGCGTTGGTTGTTGTCGCTTTCTCTCCTGACGTCAGCGAGGCAGGGGTATATAAGACACAGCCGACGCCATGTTCTTCAGTCTTTCTTGCCCCAGATGTCAGGTGTCCCCAGAAGGAAGGCAATACATAAATTATATTTATATACATGCAATGCAGTATAATCCAAAATCAGTAGTTGCAAGCAAATATACCATAGAAGGATAACCCAAACAGGTTGTATGAAAAGGGGGTTAGGTCCTAGTCCTTTACCAAGAGGGGAAGGAGGGAGGGAAAACTGTACTGCAGCTGTATTAGCACTCGAACATCTACATTTATGGTAGGTACAAAACTGTACTAAGTTCATCGTGCATACAGCTGCAGTAATCACAGATGGGTAGAATCCCAAAGCTACGCACAGGGTGGTAGGCACTAGGTGGAACTGGGATGAGCCAGAATGCCCTGCAACACAGCAGTGGCAAAGCCTGCTCTAGTTTTGGAATATAAAGGCAGGTGGTAGTGTTTTGTGAAGGTATGCACAGAACTCCAAGTGGCTGCCTCCAAAATATCTTTGGTAGGAACTCCTCTGAGGAAGGCTGTAGAGGTAGCTGTGGCCCTGGTGGAGTGGGATCTGATGCCTGTAGGGACAGATTTTCCATGACAGGAATAACAAAACCGTATGCAGTGGCCTATCCATTTTGAAATTGTCTGTTTGGTAACTGGCTTCCCTTGAGCCCCTACAGCATAGGACACAAAAAGTTGTTCTGATTTCCTGAAGGGCTTTGTTCTGTCCAAATAATAACGTAGCTGCCTATGGATGTCTAAGGAGTGTAGCAGCCTTTCCCCTTTGTTTTGAGGATTGGGGTAAAAGGTAGGTAAGTGTATGGCTTGATTTAAAGCTACCCTGGATACCACTTTAGGCATAAATGACGGGTTGGTTCAAGGGAAACCCTGTCCTGATGGAAGATGAGAAAAGGCTGCACAGCCATGAGGGCTTGTAGTTCAAACCCTACGAGCTGAGGTAATGGCCAGAAGGAAAGCTGTTTTCCAGGACAAATATTGCAAATCTGTTGAGGCAGCTGGTTCAAAGGGAGGCAATGTTAATTTTTCTAGAATGTAATTAAGATCCCAGGCTGGTATTGGTTGTTTCCTTGGTGGTCTTATATTCTTAGCCCCTCTGAGGAACTGTCTTAAGAGTGGGTGAGAGAATAAGGGTGGATCCGTGTTGAATTCTGCAGAAATGGCTGAGGCATGGATTTTTATGGAGGAAAATGAAAGTCCACTGTTCAGCAGCTCAGCTAGATACTGTAATACCTGAGGCAAATTCAGTTTTCTAGGGTCCTGGCCTTTTTTCTCATTCCAAGAGCAAAACCGCTTGCATTTTGCGGAGTAAGCCTTTCTAGTAGATGGCCTTCTGGCCTCCAAAATGACATCCTGCACCTCTTTGGGGAGTAGGGTCTGTTGTGGTGTTAAGGAATTTTCCATGCAGCGAGATTGAGTGTTTTCAACTGACTGTGAAGAGTTTTGTAGCTGTGCTGAGTCAGCAGAAGAGGCATTAGAGGTAGGGACCAGGGAGGAGTATGTGTTAGGCTCCTCAGAAGTGGGTACCAGTGTTGCCTTGGCCAGTCTGGAGCAATCAGTATCATCTTCGGTCTGTCTGCTCTTGCTTTCAAGAGCACCTTGGGCAGAAGAGGCAGAGGTGGGAAAGCGTAAACTGTCCATGCTGTCCAACTGAATGAAAGGGCGTCTACTCTCCAGGCCTTTGGATGAAAGGTCCTTGAACAAAACTTTTCCAATTGATGATTCCTGTGGGAGGCAAAGAGATCTATGTCTGGCCTCCCCCACGTTTGGATTATCTTTGTAAACACTTGAGGATGCAACTTCCATTCGTGTGGATCTGTCATATTTCTGCTTAGATTGTCTGCCAGCGTGTTTTCCAAACCTGGCAAGTACTGTGCTTGAAGTTCGATTTGCCATGCCAGAGCCAAGTTCCAAAGTGTCATGGCTAGTCTGCACAGGGGGTATGAATGTGTTCCTCCTTGTTTGTTTATGTACCACATTACTGTGGTGTTGTCTGTTCTTATCAGTAATTGTCCTGGATTCAAGAGGTCCTTGAAAGCTGTAATTGCATTTATCACTGCTAGCATTTCTTTTTGATTGATGTGAAGGTGCTTTTCTTTTTGGGACCATTTGCCCTGAATGCACCTGTCTGTCATGTGCGCCCCCCAGGCGTAATCTGAGGCGTCTGTTGTGATGACTTGATTTGCTTGAGGCTTGCAGAATGGAAGACCTGTGTTTGTTTGACATGCTTGGGCCCACCATAGAAATTCCTTTTGCAAACATGGAATTATTGGTATTATAGTTTCCAAACTGTGGCTGTGTTGAGACCATAGGTTTTTTAGGTACCATTGAAGTTTCCTCATATGCAACTTTGCAGATGGGATTAAAAGAATGCAAGATGCCATGAAGCCCAGAGCCTGCAGGATTTTCCTTGCAGTAAGCCTGGTACATTTTGCTAGTATTTTTGAAGTACTGAGTTAGTTGCCCCTGTTTTTCTGGTGTAAGATAGGCCATCTGGGGGTTTGTGTCCAAGTTGGCACCCAGGAAAGTTATTTTCTGAGATGGTGTTAGCCTGGATTTCTCTTTGTTGATTGTGTATCCCAGAGAATGCAGTAACCGTGTTACATAAGCCAGATGTTCCAGAAGTATGTGCTTGCTGTCCGCTTGGATCAGGCAGTCGTCCAAATAAGGGTAAATTTGTATCCCTTGAAGTCTGCAGTAGGCAATTACTGATGCCAGGCATTTCGTGAATACTCTGGGTGCAGTAGATAAGGCAAAGGGCAATGCAGAGAATTGATAGTGGATTGAACCTGCAAGAAATCTGAGGCATCTTCTGCAGCTTTGTCTGGGACATGCAGGTATGCCTCCTTGAGGTCCAATGTTACCAGCCAAAACTCCTTGCCCAGCATGGGAAGAAGCTGCTGTAATGTGAGCATCTTGAATTTTGGTACGAGTAAGAATGTGTTTAGGATGGATAAGTCCAAAATGGGTCTCCAGTCGGTTCCTTTCCTTGGTACCAGAAATAGTCTGAATAAAAACCTTGACCTTGTTCGTGAGTAGGTACCTCTTGAATAGCTCTCATGTCTATGAGCTTTGAAATTTGTAGTTGTGCCTCTGCCCTTTGATTGTGTGGCAGGTTTGGCATGCCTCTCATTTTTGGAAGATTGTGGAAATGAAATCTGTAGCCTCTGTTTATAATGTCCAGGATCCATTTGTCTGTTGTGACAATATGCCAATTTCTTGTAAATAATGCCAGCTTTCCTCCCAAGGGTGCTGCCAGCTGAGACTTGCTTGGCATGGAAAGGAGGAGTCATTGGGTTTGTTTCCTGTATTGTTGTGCACTGTCTTCGCCACCTCTTGGTGCTGGAGTTTGCCATTGCCTGCCTCTGTATGATCCTTGTGATTGTCCTCTGCCCCTTGTGCACCTGTATCTACCTCTTTGGGGCTTGTCCGTGGCTGGAAAGGACCAGTTTTTAGAAGGCCAATTTCTGCTAAAACGTGGTGGTTGAACCTGTAGAAAAGCTTTGACAGTTTGCATAGATTTGGCTTTTTCTTCCATTTTCCGTAATATCTCCTCAGCATTAGTACCAAACAGCACATCCTTTTGTAAAGGAGCATCTAGAAGTTTAGCTTTCACATGATCAGGCAAGCTTTGTTCCCTAAGCCAAGCATGTCTACGAATGACTGATCCTGTAACAGCAGCTCTACTTGAGGCCTCTAGGGCATCATAGCCACATTGTAAGGTGTGTTTACCCACTTGTTCTGCACTATGCATCATATCCTGCAACTCCTTCAAATCTGGTTGTTCAGGTTGAGACATTTTATTCCTTAATTGTGATAACAGAAACTGCTGATATTTAAGCATATGAAACTGACAATTTAAGGCCCTCATGGCTAGGGTGGCCGAGGTATATACCTTTTTACCCCACCTTTCTAAGGATCTTGACTCTCTTTCGGAAGGTAGTGGATTCTTAGCAGTAGAGGCCTTCATTCCCTTGGGGCCTTGAGAAATGGTTTCAGGGTCAGCATTATGGCTTTTATAGAGAAATTGGTGAGAGTTAGGAACTCTGTAGTACCTATCAGGCTTGACTGGGGCAGGAGGCAGGGAATCCGGATTAAGGCAAGCCTCCGAATAAACATCATCAAGTATGTCCAAGACAGGAGGTATCGCCAGAGGCCTGTGTTGAGGTAACAAAAGAAATTCCCTAAGTCTTTTTTTGGAATCAGAAAAGTCTTGGCCTTCCCAATGGAAATGTTCCCTCAAAGTGTGCAAGGTTTCCCCAAAGGAAAAATCCTCAGGAGGAGATACAGAAGGAATGGACTGCTCTGCATCCGAATCTTCAAAAGGGGAGTAAGAGTGTTCCTCTACATCAGAATGTTCTGAATAAATGGAGCCCTGATCAGAAGAGGGAGAATCTTCCTCCACTCTGGGTCTCTTGTCTGGAGGGGGCTGTGAACCCCTGATAAGAGTAATTAAATCCTCAGCCATTTTAAGCATCTGCTTTTTAGGCATGGGGCCTGGAGATGGGCCCTGTGCAACAGGCCTCTTGGGATGCCTGGCTGATTTGGATTTAGTAAAGGCCTTAATGGAAAAGGAAGATGAGGGTCTAAAGACACCATGGGTGGAGGTGGACCTGTCCACATTAGGAGGCTCAACACTCACAGTGGCTTCGGTGTTTGTAGTCTGGGTAAGGGCCGAGGTACCTGCGGTCTCGGTTACAGAAGACACCGCCAAAGAAGTGTCGTCGGTAGTCAGGGACTGCATAGGCGTCTCGCTGAGAACCGGACCACGTGTAGCCGGTTTTGGCGTGGTGTCGGTGAGGACCGCGGACCTCGCGTGTTGGTCCTTGTCCTTGTGTTTTTTGGACAAAACGGTAGTCGGAGTCTCCGACGACATTTTACAATCAAAGGCTTTACCAAAAAAGTGTTGGGCGAACTCACCCGGCTTAATAGTGCGTTTATTGAAAGTAGCGCAAAAGCGACAGCCCGAGACGTCGTGGTCTGGGCCTAAACAAGGTATGCAGAGGGAATGGAAATCCTTATGCGGTATTTGCTTCCCACAAGAAATACAATTGTTAACTTTTTCTGACATCGGTCTGAGGCAAGAAAAGTTTCCCCAATGGGGTACTTAGCTTTAATGAAGACTTCGGTTTCCAATTTTTCGTAAATTCAGGAGCTGGCCGCCCAGCACTTGCGAACTGCTTCTGCTTCGGGCACCGCATGGCAAAAAAGACTGAAGAACATGGTGTCAGCTGTGTCTTATATACCCCTGCCTCACTGACATCAGGAGAGAAAGCGACAACAACCGACGCCGGACCTAGACTTTGGAATTCGGCCGACCGAGGACCCGCCTGACGGCAGAGAACCCATCTGTGATTACTGCAGCTGTATGCACGATGAACATCTAAACTGATAATGAATCAAAGAAACAAAAAGTGGAAACTGTACCAAAAACAAAAAAAACCCAGCACCCTCCAAGAATATAAACATCTTCGTAACCTGGCCAAACAATCAATAACAAAAGATCGCAAAAACTACTACATCAATCTGCAATACAAGCACTCAAACAATCCAAAGAAATTCTGGACATCCATCTCCTGAATACTCAACCCTGGTAATAATTCCAACACCTGCCCCAATCCTACTCTCTGAAGTCTTGAAATAGCCACTAACTTCATCACATTTTTCATTGATTGCATAGCTAAATTATCCTCCACTTTCCTTAATCCACCCACAAATACTAACCCTTCACCCTGCCCCTCAAACCCCCCTCCCCCCTGTTCTCTCTTAAACCTGTCTCCACCAATACTATAAAAAGACTACTTCAAAGCTAAAACCATGCCGCAATGCCCCTGACAACCTTCCAGCAAATTTTCTTCAAATATCAGCCGAATCAATAGCCCATCCCATATCCATCCTCAAACAGATCCACTCAGGAATCCTATGTACCTACCATCTGGCGTCATGCATTCATAATTCCTCTCCACAAAGGCGGTAAGAACACAGACACAACCAACTTCAGACCCATAGCTATACTCTCTCCTCTCTCTAAAATTCTAGAGAAAACCATCCACTCCCAGCTCATGCCCTACCTAATCCAGCACAAACTCCTCTCTCCCACCCAGCACGGCTTCCGCCCTGGCCACAGCACCATGACAGCCCTCCTTTCCTTCCTTGAAACAGTCAACCTGGCACGTGAGAGCGGCAAATACTTATCTTCTCTATTTCTTGACCTCCCAAAGGCATTTGACACAATCTCCCATTCCCTTCTCCTGTCCCAGCTCTCACACTTACATCTATCTCCCTCAACCCTTGACTGGTTCTCCAGCTACCTTTCCATGCGCCAACAGGCTGTACAATGGAAAGAATCAACCTCCCCTTTCTTACCTACACCCACAGGATTTCCCCAAGGATCAGTACTTGGCCCTCTCCTCTTCAACTTATTCATTAACAACTTCCACCTCTCCATCCCTGAAGCCTCAATCATCCAATACGCAGATGACTCCACTATCATCTGCTCAGCCTCCTCACCCTCCAAACTTCTACTCAATACCCAAACAGCCTTCTCCAAAACTGAAACATGGATGCAATCTCATCACATGGCCCTAAATGCCAACAAAACAAAACCAATGATATTCACTCCCACCAAAACCTCCCAGTTCCACAAGGTCCAATTTTCCATCAAACGTCACAATAACACCCCTCTAGAAATCGTTCCTAGTACCAAGCTACTTGGCAATACCATCGATGAAAACCTAAAATTCGATTCCCACATCCTCTCGACAATAAAAAAAAAAACACCAGAAAATCGGTCTCCTCTACAGACATAACTACTACCTTACTCCATCCTCTCGTCATACCCTTGCATCTACCTTCCTTCTCCCCTCTATCTTGTATGGTGCTCCTATATTCTCCAACCTACAACTTGGCCTTCGTTCTAAACTCGAAGCCTGTTACAACAAAATTTGCAACCAATTCTAAGAACTCTTCCCACACTGTCACTCCCTACACACCTTAAACTGGCTAGAACTCCACAACCACCTAAAGTACCTACAACTTACAACAGCCCACAAACTCATCTTTAAACCAACAGAATGCCCCTCACTTGCTAAATCTCTAACACCCGACACACCTACACGCACCCTGAGATCCAAAGGCCAAAATCTCCTACATGTACACAAACGCATCCACCCACCTGGCAAACTACTACTATCCCACACCGTAGCCAAGCTATGGAACAATCTCCCCACACCACTATGTAATATACCTAACCAGAACAACTTTCAAATCCATGCTTCTCTCCCATCTCTCCTCCAAATGGGAATGTCCTTCACATGCTCCCACCTAAAACACCCACACTACTAACTCCACACCTAAAATCATCGCTTCTTTGCCAACTTTAACAAACCTCATAGATCTTGCTCAGAACATCTTTCCAAAAATCTTTTGCATGCGTGCCTCTGGCCTACCTTACTCATATTCTCAAAATGACAAGCTCTAAATTGCAAACCAGTGTGTATATATTACTTGTAAAACTGTTACTCCTGTACAGACTAATACTGACTCATGCTACTTACTTTATCTATTATAAATGTGGCTTCTCTCTGCAATTCTGCCTTTGCAAATTTATAACTGTTTGAACTATCATATAATGATGCATATTCTGTATATTTAGATATATTATAATGATGTAAACCTATATACTTTATATTATGTACTGGGGCTTTTCTCCTCGGGTCTCCACTGAAAATGGGCCACAAGCCCAGCTGGACTAACCCGGTTAACAAACAAACAAACAAACAAACAATAAATAAATAAATAAATAAATAAAATAAAATAAATAAATAATAATCTTACTGGATGACATCTTAACAAGAAGGGATCCTAAAAGGGAAGCAGCAGAGTCTCCCACTTTAGCAGGAAAAGAACCTTCAATACAAACTGAAAAAAAACTTGAAGCCTAAAGAACAAATCTCACATGATTCATCCAGATGTGTCAACTCCAGGCAATGCAAACTTTTTTCATGCGGTGGGATTTTGTGATCACAGAGTTCTTTTCTTGAACACCCAAAGCTTTGTTAGCTATCTTAACTCTATCCTAAAACAATGACCAGATAGGTCCAAACAACACAATGACAACCAACACCACAAAGTAAAGAGAAAATACTTTTAAGGGCATAAAACGTCCTAACAAGAGAAGTAAACTCACACAAGCAACACAATTAAACAGGACAGTAGAGGAAAGCAGACAACTTTCTTCAACAGGGAAGAAAGGGAGGAAAAACATGACTATATCAAAAGGCTTAAGCCACAAGAAGAAAGGTTTTGACCCTGAACAGTATTAGTAAGAAAATTAGCACTTACTTGAATCTAAGAAGCTGAACCTTGGCGACCATGTCAGTCTTTCATGGTGGCAAACAAGGTCAGAGTGCTGTTAAGACAGTTGTACACTATGGGAAGGGGAGGAGCTTGGGCACTGGAGCTGATATGGTTCAATATACCCATCCGTTGAGCTTTAGGGCAGTTAAGATACAGCACTGCTAGGCTCAAGGCAGCTCCTTCCAGACTGGCATCATTGCTAATATCAAGCAGCTCCAAAGCAGGGTCAGGGCATCCAGTTAATTCAGCTCCAGAGAACATTAGAGTGAGAGATCATTAAGAAATGCCTTAAGTAAGGACCTCCCTTATATTTTAACTGTTTAGTTAAATACTTCCTGGATTAGTGTGGGGAAATTTCACTGTCGTTGGTATCTCCTGCCTTAGAATGAGTGCAACTGCCCCCTTTCAACCTATTGTATGAATACTGAGCTGTCTTAGGAATACCTTACATATAGAGTTCTACTCTACTGAAACCCATTTAGTTTTTACTCTACTGCTGCACCCTAGCCACTACCCTGTTTGTCCCTAAATTTTAAGGCACAGTGAGTTAATTTTGATTTCTGGCTGCTGCCTGCTCCCTGTTTGTGACACACATCTCACGTCTACCTCCCTGTCTACGTTCTCACATCTGGGCTGGCTTAGTTAAATCTCCTTTAGCATCCTCATACTACTATTTGATACAGAGTCCTTTTCTACCTCTAAACCGATATGATCTTCCCTGTATTTCATGTTGATACTTCCATCTTTTTGCTGTTAGTTTTTTTAACACTGCCACTGCTATCAAGACATTTTTACTTACATTTTGCTAATCCTGACTGATTGCCTTCCTAAGGGACTCAGTCTGATCCTACTACACTTGGCTTTGCATTGTTTCCCACACACCCCTGAAATCACTTCCAATGGGCTGGAAGCATGTCATGTGATCAAATCTAATTTAATTGAACAAAAAAACAGCAAGGGCTGTCTGCCAAAATTAAAATTACTTTTAGTGACAATGGAGTTTCCTTCTTTCTCCACTGTTGTGCGAGGTGTTATACATTAGAACAAGGCATGTGGGGGGTGTCCTCCCACATGGGGGGTGGTGAAGGGAAATCTTTGAATTGTTTGAAGGTGGTTTTGACAAATGGTTTTCATTTTTTTTCCTCCGTTTTTCCAATTTAACTTTGATGATTCAACATGAATTCTAGTAGGCCTACCTCTCCCTATCCAAATTCCAATGCATCACAAGACGCCCCACTCCTCCCACCTGCAGCAACATAACCATCTCACAAATAACCACCAACAGTCTCTCATAGGAGATCACTAGGCTAAGGGCCCTAGGTCCTTTACAAGCCTAGCCAAGAGTTTATCCCCAAAAAGAAACCTCAGTCAGCTCCTGTTGCCCCTGTCAATGAGGGACCCAGGTGGAACCCCCCGGGACAAATTTGTGTTTTCCCATCCGCTGATCAACGTTGCGCTTGAAGAGGGTCAGCGAGGTGACGTGTATGGGAAGTCTATTCCAGAGAAAGGGGCAGCCTCTGGGAGACAAACCGGTCTCTCCAGCAGGTTTTGTTGGTGTTGCATATTAGACTCAAGCCTTTTGAGCGGGTAATGCATGAGGAGTTAGACTTATGGATATGGAGTATCTCGAGTAGGGCAGGGTCCAAGATTGCCTTGTAGGTGAAAAGATCATGTCTGAGCAATCTGTACGATACCGAGCAGAGTGACAGTGATTTGAGCCTGTCTGCATAAGGCCATGGATTCTCTTTGTGAAGTATTTTTGTGGCCTTTCCATTTGGTGTGGATGTTTGGAGAGGTACATACCAAATGGGGCGTTATACTGAATTATTGGTCTAATGAGCGGGGAGTGTAGGTTCATAGGCTATTGGCCCAGAGGCCCTTATAAGCCTAGCCAAGAATTTTGCCCATGTTCCCACAAAGTCAGCACCTGTTTCCCCTGTCCATCAGGGACACAGGTGGGATCCCAGGGGTGTATTTTCTGTTTCCCATCCAGTCGTCCAGGTTCCTCTTAAAGAGGGCTAGAGAAGTACTATGCTTGACATGGACAGGGAGTCTATTCCATAGATGGGGAAGTCTTTGGGACAAAAATCTATCCCGCCGACAAATTCTATTAATGTCACAGACCAGGTTGAGGCCTTGCGTGTGGGTTGCGCAGAGTGGAGTTTGACTTACGGATATGCAGCAACTCCATTAAGGCTGGGTCTGAGATGGCCTTTTATGCCAGACACAGGTCGCCTCTGAGCAGTCTGAGGGACAGGGTTTTAGCCTATCAGTATAGCACAGGTGTTGGGAGACCCTGGATTCTCCTGGTCAGGAACTTCTGTGGTCTCTCTAGCTGCTGCATGTGCTTGGCAAGGTACATGCTGAAGGGGGCACTGTACTCAATAATGGGTCTGATAAGTATGTTTTCATTGTGATAATTAGCAGGGATTCCATTTTATCCAAAGGGGATAATGATGCATTTCTTGGCATTTAGTTTGAAGCCATGCTTCTGGCACCAGTCATTTGCTTGGGTAAGGCCCTCTTGGAGGATGTTCACATCACTAGGGGAGTGTAAGACAGCACTCAGCTTGCAGTCACCTGCAAACCTGGTCAGTCACAGACGAATGATTTTGGCTTGCACCTCAGAAAAGTACATCCCAAACAGTAGAGGCCCCAAGACCGATCCTTGGGGTACACTGCTCGTTATGGGTCTACTACTAGAGGTCGCTTCACCTATTTTGATTGAGTGGGTTCTATCAGCGAGCCAGTTAGCTACCCATCTAGTAACATACGGGTTTGATGCCTAGCTGGGAGAGAGTATCTATTATGCCCGAGTGGGGAATAGTGTTGAAGGCTTTGGCTATCTCAGGGTAGGCATTGTGCACTGTCTTCCCTTTGTCCATGGCTTTGGTGACTGTTTCGAAGAAGTTGACCAAGTTTAACAGGCACAATCTGCTTCTTGACAAAACCTAACTGTGTGGGGTCAAGGGTTTGGAGGTTGCCAATGTCCTTGTTTATAAGGTCCATGATAATGTGTTCCATGGCCTTGCAGATCAGGCTAGTTAGACTGATGGGCATATAATTACCTGGGTCAGTGGACGGTCCACCTTTGTGTAGAGGGATCACAGTGGCTGTCCTCCATTCAGCTGGGATGAATCCGGTGCTCAGGCTTTGGATGAAAATGGTGCCTAATGGAGCTGACAGCTCATGCCTGAGTTCATGTAAGATACAGCCAGGGATGTTGGGTCCCATGGAGACTATATTTTTTGCCTTTGAGAGGGCATTAAACACTTGTTCCCTGGTGATGAAGGGAGGGGGGGCATGGTAATAACCTCCTTTTTTTCTGGATGCAATCCCTTTACTTATGAGATGAACCAAGTAAAAGGCTTTTCTGACCACTGCCGCTATATGACTATCAAATGTGAGATTATCATCAACCTGAGTACCCAGGTCTCTCACCACAGGTTGTGTGCTTAGGGGGTTGCCGTTGATGTGGTTATCAGTAGGGGCCGTGGTTTTGCCGAATAGTATATGATTATACATTTTTTTGCATTTAGCTTGAGGCCATGACTTTGGCATCAGTCATTAATTGCTGTGAGACCCGTTTGCAGTATGTTAACATCATATGGGGAGTCAATGACAGCACCCAACTTACAGTTGTCTGCAAACTTGGTCAGCCACAGGCCTTTTGTCTTTGCTTGGACCTCTGAGAAGTGGATGCCAAACAGTAGGGGTCCCAGGACAGATCCCTAGGGAACTCCACTAGTGATAGTTTTACTACTGGAAGTGAAGGCGCTTATTTTAACCTTGAAGGTCCTGTCAGTGCGCCAGTTGGCCACCCACCTGATGAGGCAGAGATTTAAGCCAAGTTGTGTTAGCTTCTCAATGATGCCTAAATGGGGGATTGTGTCAAAGAATTTGGCCAATTCAAGTTAAGCTGTATGTACTGACTTTCCCTCATCTAGGGCCTTGGTGACAGTCTCAGAGATGTCAACCAGGTTCAACAGGCAAGATCTGCCCCTTGATGAATCCAAACTGGGTGGAGTCAAGTGCTTGGAGATTGCCTATGCCCTTGTTTCTGAGATCCATAACAATATGCTCCATGGCTTTACAGATCAGACTTGTCAAGCTAATAGGATGACAGTTTCCAGGGTCAGTAGTGGCACCACCTTTGTGCAAGGGGATGACAATGGCAGTTCTCCACTCTGCTGGATTAAAGCATGTACTTGGGCTGTGGTGGAATATGGTGCTCAATGGCGAAACCAGTTCTTGCTGGAGATGGTGCAGAATACAGCCTAGTATACTAGCAGGTCCCATGAAAGCTGTGTTGTTTGCCTTCTCCCTCTCAACCACAGAAATTATATCTACTTACCTTATCTACTCTTCATACTATTACAAGCACCTAAATTTCATTATTAGTGTCCTTTTTTTTCTTCAAACACCTTTATTAAATTACCCCTTGTGACACAGGCAAATTTACATTAATAAAAAAGTAAACTATATTACCATGACAAACATTATACTTCACATATATTCCTATATATCATATAATCTAAGAAACATTACATCAATTATTCAATTCCTGCCTTTTTTAAAACAAGAAACATCTTTATTAAACCACCACCAATCATACGTTTATATAAATGAAAACAAACCACAATGACACAATCCTAGTCTCAAGCATTTTACATCACCAGCCATACTGACACACTCCCAGTTACAAACATTATGCATCACTTATCTACCCAATCTTTCTCACTCAAACATTACATAGCTCATTTAAGTCCTGCCGCCTTTTAGACCTCATTCCTCCCTTTTATGTACTGCTCCCACAGTTCCCATTTTTTCCCTATGTAGTTTGCTCCTACCCTTTTTCTAAAGATCTCAGTTCCAGTCGTTTTATCTCTGTTACTATATTCACTACTTCCAGTTCAGCTGGTTTAGATTTTGATTAACTTTTTCTAGCAATTGCTTTTTTTGCAGCCACCATTATTAATCACAGCAAGGCCTTCATGTCTAGGCAATTCCGATTCAGTATCATAACACAGAAAAATAATCTCCCTTGTCATCAGACCAATCTGCCCATCCAGCATCACCCACAGTGTATCCCAGAGGGAATCCTTAAAGCCCTCCAACTCACCACACTCCCAGAAAACATGTCCCCAATTGCCTCTTTCCTCCCCTTCACACCTCCAACATTTACTGTCTGCCTAAATAAAAATTCTATGCAGTCTACTTGGGGTATAAAAATATCCATGTAAACATTTCCAGACAAAAATCCTACATTTTCTAGATTTTGTTGCATATTTGGAAGACATACATATATCCTCCCATTGTTTCTTTGTGAAGTGCTTATCCAGTTTCTCTTCACAATCCTTTCTAACCTCCTCGGATTGATTCTTATAGTTATTATGCAATATTTTATATGCTCTACTAATTATTCAATTTTTAATGGAAGCTTCTGTTCTAGATTCTATTAAAAACTCTCCCAGTGCTGATCTTTTGTTTAGGACCCCCCTATTTATTTCTCTTTGCCTATACTCTGATATCAATACCTGATAGGGAAGGGAATCTCTAACCTGCAATCCAAATAAATTCTTGGCATCTTCCCAGTCTATCACCTTTCCCTCTCTAGTTATTTGCTCCCAATACCTTGGCTCATTTGCCAGTTTTCTCCAATAAATTCCTGCCCTCTCTTGCATATTGTCTGTATCCCTAATTGTAGTCATCCCTATTGGTAGAATCTCCTTTCTCCATTCCAGTGTTGGTTTAGTTCTTAGAATACTTTCTGCTACTTTATGGATATAATATTCTATGGGATTATTGTTATTCTTCTTAAATGTCTGCATCCAAAATCCCAGTCTCTCCTTGTTTCATGAGCTTCCCCAGTGTTTCATCATCATCCCTTTCCACTTTGAATTATAGTTTTCTGCTTGTGCTATGTATAGGAGTCTTAACTATGTAGCTCTGAAATACCCCTTCAAATTAGGTAATCCCAATTCGCCCCTTTCCACTGAATAATCAACTTATCTCACTTGACTCTTACAGTCTTCCCCTCCCAGATAAAGTCTTTCAGCTCTTTATTAATTGCTACCCACAACTTCTCCTCTGGTTGATAAAACTATGCCTGACCTGTGTACAAGACTAAAAGGACTAAAAGTATTTTAACTGCTTGTATCTTATTATCCATATCCATAGAACAAAGCTTCCATTTCCTCAGTTTTTGTATTACCTTTTGTTTAGTCTCTTCCCACATATCATCAGCTATCACACTAGAATCATTTTTAATCCATATTCCTAAATATTTTATCATGTTCCCATAAATATGGGTATTCCTGCACCAGTTCATGTGGGGGTACATAATTTACCGCTATTGCCTTTGTTTTGGCTTCATTAATTTTGTATCCCGAAAATATCTGAAACTCTCTCAAAATGTTCCACAACACTGTTAATGTCTTTTTCTGATTCTGTCAGGTACAAAATAGTATCATCTACAAATAAATCCAGCTTTTCTTGACTACCTTACCAATTACATCCTTGTATTTTTGACTCCCTTATTTTCATTGTTAATAGTTCTAAATATAATGCAAATAATAAAGGGAAAGAGGACTCCCCTGCCTGGTTCCTCTGCTCAAGCAGAGATTATCAGAGAGGACCCCACCCACTTCAATTTTCGTCTCGAAACTCTCATATATTGTCCTAAGCAACCTTATTTTTTTAAGGAAATGAAAATGCTTCCATTGCCCTCTTCATCACGTCCCAGCTTACTCTGTCCAATGTTTTCTCTGCATCAAGACCCACCAACAACAACATTATCTTACATTCTATTTTCCTCTAGATCATCCATGTTCTGTTAATGTTGTCAAATGTTTGCCTCCCCTCCACAAAACTAAACTGATTCATATCTATGAGTTTTGGCATTACATTTGGCATTCTTTTAGCCATTACAGACATGAACACTTTATCATCTATAATCATAGTTTAGTATTGAAATGGGCCTATATGAAGCTGGATTGGATGGATCCTTAACTCTTTAGGTATTACAGCTACCACTGCTTTCTTCCATGATGGTGGTACTTCTCTCACTCGCCCACAAACTAGTAAACCATCCACTAAATGTCCCATCGCTCCAGAATCTACTCCAACCCTATCGCACCACCAGACCACTAAGATCCAGCAACAAAAATCACTTGCAGATCACTAAAGCCAATAACTCTGCTGGTGAAGCACTATTCTCTTGCACTATAGCCAAATTATGGAACTCCCTCTCACCCACAATTACCTCTTTACTAAAAGCGCACCCAAAAACATGCAGGCTATGCCCTTGCAACTCCCACTCTAATATCACCCACCCCATCCAACCACTACCTTTCTTTCCACTCCACTAACTACCTTGATTATAGCAAGCTCAGATGCTCATAAGCCTAGTACTTATTATACAGCAGGAACTTCTTATTGTAACATTTGTTAATGTCTGTTATGTACTTCACAGATAAAGATTCTAGTTGTCTACTAATGTACTATGTTCTTCATCTGTAAATATGTTGTAAGTAATTGCTATGTTAAATTGTTAATCGCTATGTAATCCAATGCAACTACTGTCTGTTTATTTTAACTGTGGAGCTTTTCTCCCCAGGCCTCCGCTGAAAATGGACCTACGTCCAGTCGGACACTCCCAGTCAACAAATGTAAATAAATAAATAAATAAAAAGATTCTGTTAAACAAAACCTTCCAGATCTCCATCAGTTTTTTTCCTCCTAGCTTCCAAACTTCCACAGGAATACCACCTATTCCTGGGGACTTTCCGGTAGATTGGTTATACATCACAATTTTTATCTCATCTCCTCCTATCCTGTTAGAAACTGAGTCTCATCTACCTCTAACCTTGGCATATTTAATTTTTCCATAAACATTTCCATTTGTACCTTTTCTCAATTTACATAATTTCACTGCTTTATAGACACTCTCACAGAATTTCTGAAAACATTCTAATACCTCTACAGGCTCTCTTGTTACCGTCTTTGTCATAGGTTCGCTAAGTTTGGTGACAGCCCTTTCTACTTTCTGTTGCCGGAGTCATTGTGCTAAAAGTTTTTGTTCTCTAGTGTTATCATCAAAAAAACAGATGCTTAACAGCAATCTTTCTAAGCTCGTGCATATTATCAAGGTAATCTCTTATCTTCTGCCTAGCATTCGGCAGTTGATCTTCTTCTGTGAGATTCCCCTTATTCTGCAATACTTTAACATTTGCCAGTCCCTCTAAATAATTCTTATTACATCTTAACCATAGCTCCCTTTCCTTTATTTCTACCCTATTTTTAAAATTCACCTAAATTTTATCCCATTCCCTAGCTACATTTTCAGATGAAATATCTACCCTAACAGCTCCTGAATAATCTCCACTACCCATTCCTTTAATCCCTCTCTTTTCAACAGATAGGTGGGAAAGCGCCAGTGTCTAATTTTTATTTCATTACCCTGTGTTTTTATTTTAACTATTATTGACAGATTATCTGAAATAGTTATTGGGTGGGTATCAACACCTTCAATTAAGTGCACATGTAAAATGTAAATTCTGTCTAGCCTAGCCCATTTTTTTATATCTTGGGGAATATGTAAATTCACTCTGAACCCCGTATTAATGAATTCATATCTTCCACACCAAATATTTTCATAAATTTCTTCAAAAATCTACATTCATTTGTTATATTTTCCCTTCTGGGCCCCCCAGACACATCTTCAGTGCTGCAAATCAAATTCCAGTCCCTGCCTATACGTAATATTCCTTGCCGAAAATTAGAAGTTATGTACTCACCATAACGTTCCATCTGAGTAGGTAGTTCATTTGTCTGCAACCTGTGGGTTACGGATCCGATATCGGATCCGAGCCGGCAACTTGTTTCAAGCTAATGGATCCGAGCTCCTAGCTCCTCCCTTCACCCATAAACCCCTGCTAACCCTCCATGACCTCAGATCGAGTTTGCCTCTCCATATATATCCAACAAAGGATATCTAAAAACTAATAGATCCAAAGAAGGTCAGGGGGAAGGAGGGGGGGATGGTTGAAGACAAATGAACTACCTACTCAGATGGAACGTTATGGTGAGTACATAACTTCTAAATCTGAAGTAGGATTGTTCATTTGTCAGCAACCTGTGGGACAGAGTCTCCAGCTATCTGTACCCTGCGTGGCCATCATGGAAGGATATTACGAAGCACCGCAGAGCCAAAGGATGCTCTCCCTCTAGAAAGCAGGTCTAGCTTGTAGTGGTTGATAAAGGTATGAGATGAAGCCCAAGTGGCTGCAGAACAAATATCATCCAAAGGAACTCTAGACTTGAAAGCCGCAGAAGTAGAAATGGAGCGAGTGGAATGAGCACAAACTCCTTCTGGTGCGGGTCTACCCGAGGCTTGATGAGCTAATAGGGTACATTGGGAAATCCAGCGAGATAAAGATACTTTAGAGATAGCTTTCCCCAAGTTAAATTTGGCAAAGGAAATGAACAGCTGGTCGGATTGTCTATGGCCAGCCGTCCTATGAGTATAAAAACGAAGCTGCCTATGAACATCCAATGAGTGCAGCTTGTATTCACCCTTATTTTGATATTTAGGGAAGAAAACCGGTAAATTTATGGATTGGTTTATGTTGGTTTCTGATGCTATCTTGGGAAGAAAGGAGGGATTGATCCTGAGGTACACTCTATCAGGGTGAAAAATCAGGTATGGAGGCTTTACAGAAAGAGCCTGAAGTTCCGACACTCTTTTCGCTGAAGTAATGGCTACAAGGAATGCTGTTTTCCATGACAAGAATTTGAGATCCACTGAAGCAGCTGGTTCAAAGGGTGGAGCAGTCAAGGCTTGAAGAACTAAAGTAAGATCACATGGGGGTACGGCGTCTTTTACAGGAGGTCTAAGTAAAAGGGTACCCTTGAGAAAAGGTTTTACACAATTTGGCTGACATCAAGGGCCCTGTATCATGTCCCACATGATAATGAGAAATGGCTGCCAATTGCACTTTGACAGTTGAACAACTAGCGCCTTCTTGAAAGAGTTCAGTTAGGAAATCTAAAATGGATGGAAGAGGAGCCGTAAAGGGATCTAGATAGCGGCGCTCGCCCAGATGGAAAAATGTTTCCATTTGCTGTGATACACTTTCCTGGTGGAGGGCTTATGTGCTGCCACGAGGATGTCTTTGACTGGTGAAGAGATACCGGGAGTCCTAACTAGGAGTGGAACTGGAGCAACCAAGCTGTCAGTTTCAGATTGTCCAGGTTTGGAGTTGGCAAGTCCAATGGATGGGAGATGAGATCCGGAATGGGATCTAGAATCCAAGGGTGATTCACAAGGTGAGACCACAGGTAAGGGAACCAAATTTGTCGAGGCCAGAATGAGGCAATGAGAATCATCTTGCTCCCCAACCGCGAGGCTTTCTGTAAGAGTTGTATCATCATTGGAAGAGGAGGATAGGCATAGAGTAGACCGGATGGCCAAGCATGCACCAGAGCGTCTCTTGGAGATTCCCCTGATGGGGGGATTAGAGTGAAGAAATTGTCGCATTTAGCGTTTGAGGGAGATGCAAAAAGATTGCAGCAGGGTTGCCCCCATGTTGCGAATATCTGCTTCGCTACTAGAGGATTGAGAGACCACTCGTAAGGGGTAAGAAGGGTGCGGCTGAGCTTGTCCGCTAGGATGTTGGTCCTCCCTGGAATGTGCGTTTCAATCAGAAAGCGGTTGGTGGAGATCGCCCATTCCCACACACTCATGGCTTCGCGGCAAAGAGGATAAGATCTGGTTCCCCCCTGTTTGTTGATATACCAGACCACTGACATGTTGTCCGAGTGAATTGCAATCGTTCCTGCAGGGAGGAAGCTCTGAAGTGCTTGCAACGCCAACAGCACCGCTCTCATCTCCAGAACGTTGATATGCAGGGAGGTCTCTGTATCATTCCACGTGCCTTGAACTGTCCTGCCTGAGTAATGCCCCCCCCCACCCGAGGCGGGAAGCGTCCGTGGTCACAGTGGCGATAGGGGGAGAGGTGCTGAAGGGAAGGCCCATATGGAAGTTCGATGCTTGGAGCCACCATAGTAGCGCCCTTCTGCAAGCCTTGCTGATAGCAATGGGATGGTGGAGAGGAAGGGATAGGAAGGACCACTGCACTAACAGAGTCCATTGCAGGACTCGCACGTTTAAACGGGCGCATGGAAGGAGTGTAATCGCTGCTGCCATGGAGCCTAGTGCCCTCAGGATCAATTCCGCTGGTGAAGCCTCTGAATGAAGGATAGCCCGCACATGAAGTTGTAGATTTCTGATTCTCTCGGCAGTTAGGAAGGCTCGCAAATCTCTGCTGTTTATTCTGGTGCCTATGAATTCTATGATCTGTGTTGGAGCCAGTAGAGATTTGCCGACATTGATAGTAATGCCTAGTTGTGGGGCTAGATGGAGAAAGAAGTCTCTGGCCGAGCAAAGTAGATGCCTTGTTGGTGCGGTCAGGAGCCAGTCGTCCAGGTACGGGAAGACCTGAATTCCCTGGAGTCTCAGGTGGGCCGCAATCACTGCTAACACTTTGGTGAACACCCTGGGGGCTGTGGTGAGACCAAAGGGAAGGACCCTGAACTGGTAGTGACTGGCTCCCAGCCGGAAGTGAAAGAACCTCCTGGATCGTTTGTCCATTAAGATGTGGTAATACGCATCCTTGAGGTCTATAGAGCACATCCAATCGTTCTCCCTCAAAAGGGGGAGGATAGATTGAAGAGTGACCATTCGGAATTTTACCTTGGTTACTGACAGGTTCAAGCGGGAAAGGTCTAGGATGGGTCTCAGGTCCCCCGTCTTTTTTGGCACCAAAAAGAACCTGGAGTAGAACCCTAATCTGAGCTGGTCTTGGGGGACGGGCTGGATGGCTCTTTTTCTTAGCAGCTGCTGTATTTCTGCGGCTGCGGCCTCCCTGTGATCAGGTGGTACATCGGGGAGGTTCTTGGATTGGGGGACATGGAGAATTGGTATTTTGTACCCTCTGGATATGATGCGAAGCACCCAGCGGTCTGTTGTGATGGACTTCCATGCCGCTAGATGTTTCGAAAAACGCCCCCCCCGACTGCCTCCAGAGTGGAGCAGCCGGGCAACCCCTCAGGGCTGCTGCGGGGGCCGCTCAGAGAAAGGTTCTCTGGACCCGAAATTTCTCGGAACCCCTCTGCCCCTGGGGCGACGTCCTCCCTGTCCACCTCTGCCACGGTAGGACTGGTTGTCCGGAGCTGGTTGGGAATGTTGTGATTTCCGGAACCACATCTTCTTCTGACCCTTTTGGTTCCTTAAAAAGGACCGCTGGGGAGCAGAGAAGTGGACTCCGACGGCAGACAACGTCTTCCCGTCCTTCTCACTCTGGACAAGCGTCTCGCGAACTGTTTTGCCAAAAAGGGCAGAACCATCAAAGGGGTCGTCGAAGGACGCTTTAAAGGGCTCCGTAAAGTCGCAATGACGGAGCCAGGCCTGACGTCTCATGACTAGGCCTGCTCCGCTGGCCCTAGCGGCTCCCTCTGTGGCGTGGGACAACAGCCGCATAGAGGTGTTTGAAATAGATCTCAGAGTGGCCATTCGGGTGGAGTACAAATGTTTATCCTCCTCCGACATGGACTCCGGGGGGGATGCAGCGTATTCTTTGATAATATCCCGCTGCATCCTGATGACATGTGCCATATAGTTCAGAGACCTTACTGAGAAGGTCGTTGAACTAAAGACTCGCTTCCCTAAGCGATCCATCAAACGGGACTCTTTGCTCGGTGGATGGACTGAGGGACTGTCCTGAGCCAATTCCCTCTTTGTGGCTGCCGCCGTCAACATGGCATCTACAGGGGGGCCCTTACTCCAATGTGACCGGTCTGAGGGGGCTAAGAATCCTATCCGTCGCCGGTATTGGCTCCACGGTGTCCGGATCCTTCCATGCCCTGGTGGTAATAAGGTCCACCAGGGGATCGGCTGGAGGGGACACCCAGGAGGTAGACTGGCCTGCCTCGAATGCCTCCAGAAACACGGACTCGTCAGAGGAAGACTTGGGGGCAGACCATCCACCTCTGATTCTCAGCATCTCCATGATGTCTCCAAAGGAGACATCCTCAGGGGATGATCTTGGGGAGCCTTCCCCTTCCTCCAAGTCCGTGTCCTCGGTTAAGGACTCAGGGGAGTCCACGTGCCTCCTTTTGCACTTATGCTTGCGGGGAGCTTCCTCGGGGGGACTGTCCGAGGAGGCCTCGCCAGCAACATCTTGTTCCAATGGAACTGTCTGTGACATCGGAGCAGGCTGTCCCTTTGGCTGGGTGATGGAAGACTGGCCCAGCAGAGAGGGAGTGCAGGGAGGGTCGATGCAAGGACCGGGGGTCCGGATGCTCTCAACAGAGCCCTCTCCACAACATCGAATGCTGAGGGAGAGCCACTCTCCAATGGATCCGAAAGTCGGCTCCCACTCGGATCCGATGAAGGGATCGGAGCTGGCGCCGAGACCGTTGGATCCGTGGGACCAGTGTGCTCCGACCTGGACGGAGCTGAAGGCACACTGAATCCCCCGGATCCGAAGCTCGGACCACTGCTCCGAGAGGTCGAATCCGACAGACTCGAGGGTAGGGTCGGATCCGAAGTATGAAGTACTGTCGGCGCCGACCCACCCCCGGCTCCAAGGCTGCTCGGCTCTGAGCGCTCCGAACCCGGGTAGTGGGTCGGAGAAGGAGCAATTGGGTGGAAAAAAGGTGTCGAGCTCCCCCCCTGAGGGGTGGGGGGGAGGCAAGAGCACTCCCATCTGCAGCTGGGCCTGGATGAAACTTCACATCATCCGGTCCAAGTCTGCATCTGATAAGCTGAAAGTGGATCTCGAAGAGGCCACCGAGGCAGGCCTGGAATGCCGCCTCGATGACCTCGACGGAGATCGGGTCTCCTCCTCCTCGGGCCCCGGGAGAAAGAAGGGGATCGGAGCCAAGGAGGAGGAGACCTAGAAGCAATGGAGGGAGAAGCCCGCTTAGCTGGCGGGGCCGAAACGGAGGTCTTGGCCCGCCACTTGTGGTGCTTCTCCCTCCGTTTCTCCCTCCTGGCCTCCCTGTCCTCCGACACTTTAGCGGGAGTTTGAGTCCCAGTCGGAGGCAGGGGGCAGGAGTGGCAACCACCACAGGCTGTGATGGAGCCACGGGAGTAGCAGAGGCCAAGCTGAACTGGGGTAGAAGTCCTGCCAGGACCAGCTTCGACCTCCGTTCTTTCAGTGCCCTGGGGTTGAACGCTGCACAGATAGTACAGCCCGAGGTGAGGTGTTCAACCCCAAGGCACCGAACCCAGCCGGTGTGGCCATTAGCCGGCGAGAGCTTATGGCCAAACTCCGTAGATTTAGAAAATATGGCTTTTGGGGCCTCAGCCATTCCCTTTTTTTTTAACTAAAAAGGAAAAGAAAAAGACAACTACACACACACACACAGGCCCCAAAAGACACTCAACAAACACTCACACACTAGCGAACAGCGAAGGGAGGGTATTAATTAAAAAATAGGGAACCTAACTCAGACACACTTTACAAATATTAATTTAAACTAAAACAGAAATTCCTGACGAAAAAAGTTTTTTTCACTTATCTGCAGAGCTCAAGAAAAGGATCCAGCCATCACAAGCATGGCAAACTAGATCTGGGGTCATGGAGGGTTAGCAGGGGATTATGGGTGAAGGGAGGAGCTAGGAGCTCGGATCCATTAGCTTGAAACAAGTTGCCGGCTCGGATCCGATATCGGATCCGTAACCCACAGTTTGCTGACAAATGAACAATCCTACTTCAGATCTGATTATTTCTCCCAGAATTTTCTTAAGCTCCATTACAGCAGTTTTAGGTGAAATGTAAATACATGCCAGGCCTCCCTTGTCAGTAGCCCCCTTAGCACTACACATCTGCCACTATTATCTTTTTTATCTTCTTCTATCACTATTGGAGTTTCTCTTGCAATTAATATAAGTACTCCTCTTTTCCTCTGTCCCAGGAATAACCATCCTGAAAACCTTTCTTTATAAAATTCACACGTTCAGTTCTTTCTAAGTGTGTCTCCTTTAACAGCCATTTGCACTCAACATTTTTTAATATAGTTCACTACTCTTTCTTGTTTGTATTTATCTGTGAGGCCATTTATATTTAAAGGCATTAAAGAAAACATCATTGTATTAAAAAGTTATTATTCCCAACTTTTATGCATAACACCATTTTTGTTAAATGTCTAATTCCAGCTTTTGTGTTACATGCATACACTGTTTGGCAGGTTGAACTCTTATGCAGTTGTTTCTTGTCATATACATGTGACCCCGTGCCACATCTTATAAAACTTTTTGTGTTATTGAAAACCCTCAAACAAAAGACAAACCGCCACAATACCCCCCTAAAACCTATTAATACTAACACGCAAAACTATGTACACCTTTACATATTGAAGTTTTGCCCTCCTAATAGAAACAAAATGCACAAACTGACAGCCACACTCACAGACTTGAGGTAACCTAAAAGAAAGATCATCCATGCCAAGATGCATGGTGCAGCCTGTGCTTCTTCTAAGTGCTGATTAGTTTTGTCTTATCTTTACAGCTCTCCCAGCTGGGAAAACCCTCAATGTTTTCACAGAACTAACTTGGAAAAGTCCCTGAATGCTTTCAGGGAACATTATCTACTTTGGGGAAACCCCTGAATGCTTTTAAAGATCATCATCTCCTAGCCAATTTCTCTTTTTTTTCCCCTCAGCCAATCACTCTCCTCCAGACTGTAGCCAGTTTCTCTTTATCAGATCGTCTCCATGGAGACACAAGAACCAGGCAGCCAGTTTCTCTTTATCAAATTGTTTCCATGGAAACATGAAGACCAGCTGCAGAACTGTTACATAGCATACATGTATTTGCTAGAAAAAAGCCTCATAATATTCAATGTTCTTTTTCATTTACTTGCTCTGTCTTAAAACTTGTTACTAATCAATCTAAGGTCCTCAGTCCAGTCACTTCCCCATGCAAAAAATGTGAAAATGTACATTAATTTTTCTTTTATCTTGCTTTTTAGCCAAACATATATACACACACATACACACACAAACACACACACATCTCAGTGCCTACAGTTCTTAAAAATGAACAAGGAGAGATACACGGGAAAAAGAAAATAAAAAGAACAGCAGCACATGTTTGCAATCCCCACTGCACTTAAAATAACTAAAAAAATTACTTTATAGCATGCAAAGGAAACCACATGCCAAAAAATTGGTATTATTTAAGACAAATCTTTACTTACCGTTAACTTTGTTCATCCTATTCCCCTCCCCAAAGCATATGCCCTACTTCATGTCATTAGAGTCCCCTACAAATCCAACACATTCTGAAGAAAAGTCCAATATTTCCAGATTTTCTTGTTCTGATTACTGTTCATCTCCGAAATCCTGTCTCTCCTTCACTTCCAACATAATCTTCATTCTTCTAGTCAACTCTCGTGCTTCCTTCCTTCTCTTCAACTTTTTCCGTTGAAAATTTTGAAAAGGTTTCACAGGTACAGTCACTCTGTGGTCTTTATTACCAGAAGAACAAGAAGCAGAATCTTCTTCTGTTTCACAGCTTACTTTCTTGTTGGACAAACATTTTTATTTCCTCCTTAGCATGTACTTCAGCAAAAAAATATTTTGTCCCTCCAGTGAAGAATACCTTGAAGACAGCTGGGTACAACAGTTTGAATCTCACACCTGCCATCTCAACATTCCCTGAATAGTGGAATAAATTTGCTCCTCTTCTGTCTGGTGTACAATGAGTAATCATTCCCCACAAACACTATACTGTCTCCCACTTTTAGTACTTTGACCTTCTGCTGGTAGGACTGCATCTTTACTATTAAAAGTCTAGGTTGCTTTCTTATAGTCAGGTTTGGAACATACACATGATGTGCCCTTTCAACTAACTCCTACTGTGGAATACCTATCCAGTTGCTTACTTGTGCTTTTGTAAAATTAATAGTCTTTTCCTTCCACCTTCTCTGGTATAGCTGGAAATCTCAGGTTTTCCCTGTGTGCTCTAATTTGATTATTTTTTGAAACATCTCTTCCTGAGCTGTCTCATATTCAGCCAGCCTTTTCTTTATTTCGACCTCTGATTTTTGCAGCTTTATCATCTCATTTGAATATCTGTTTAAAGCTTCTTCCATTTTTTCCAGCCTTTTGTTGTTTGTCTTGATATATTCCATCAGTGTTTTGTTTATTTTAACCAGGTCTGTGTGCAGTTGTCTTATATCTTCCTATAGGTTACTGGAAGTCATGTCTGAAGGTCGCATTGCTTTTTGCTGATCAGCTGCAGACCTTTCTCCAGTCAGTGTTTCTTCCTCCCTTTTTGTAGATGAATTTTTTGCAGGTATTTTAGATTTCTTTATTTCTGGCATTCAGGCAGTGCACTTACTAGCCAGTTACTGAAATTTACCCATAAACAGAACTCTACTGGCCTTCTCTGCTGAGTTTCTGTTTTCACACTGGAAGAGCTACAAATAAGCTGTTACTCAATGTGCGGCCATTTTCCATTACTAGTGTCCTTAGTTATATTCTGCTCCTTATACCGCTGACTGACTTCAAATGTCATTGATACTCCTCCATTTCCTTTCTCCTTACTACATAATTAGAATGAATTTTTCTTCATTAACTCCACCTCTGCCTCCCTCCACTTCATACTACACCTCACTTTTTCCTCTTTTCTAAAACCACAGAAATTTCACATTTCTCCAAGAATTCTCTCTCTTCCTTCTGCTAACATCTTATCTAACAAATTATCACTCTGTATTTTTTTTCTCTATCCACCTCTTCTACAGAAGTTTACTCAGCACACTTTGCAATCAAGTGTAGCCATAAAAATATATCTCCCTGCCTTTTTAATTGTCTCACCTTGTCTTTATTTGAAGCACAAAACACTTTACTACCACCAAACTACTCAAAAAAATAAAACTCATACAGGTCCCCTCTAAACCAATACAAAATCTCTCAAAAATCCCACAGTATGGTGATGTCTATCTCAACTCAGGTCCCAAAAACTCGCCAATTTATCTAAATAGCAAATAATTACCCCTACAAAATTGTGACTTAATTAACCCTCCTTCACCTAACACCTCAAACTATATCTCTTTCCAGCTATACTGTCCTATCACTGAACAACCATCTATCCATACTAATAAGACTATCATATTAAACCCCTCATCCCATCATTCTCTCACTTGTTCTCCAAAAAATGGAATATTGTCATTATAAATCTCCACAGCATTTGTAACAAAATTACAGAACTACCTGGCTTAAGCCTAACATTAAAGATTCGGTACTACTCCTTCTAAGTTACAATATTATCAGAGCTGCTAGGTCTCACAAGAAAGCAGAAGGGATATATTCAATGTATCCAGGTTCAAACAGTCTGTCTCTGTATTCATGTCACATCCCAAAATTCCAAAACACCAAAATACTAGTACCACTGTTAAAGCTCAACAATAACAAAAATCAGCTGTTTTGTTGTAGTCTATATCCCCACATGGAATTACCTTTTGAAGAAATCCTCTCCTGGACAACTAATATACCTTACGAAAAAAATCATATCAGGAGATGTAAATACTGACCGACAAAACTTTACATCAGAGTTTCTCTCAACTAGTATAAACCTTTATAGGTACATAGGTGTGTATTACGCTAATGGCCCTGGAGCCTTTACAAACCTAGCCTTTAGGATTACCCAGGCATCGTGCCTCCCGAGCTTAGTCCCCAGCGCCTCTGTCGAGTAAAGCCACTGGAGTGATCCCTGGGGTGAATTTTATATTTCCCATCAACTCATCAAGATTTCTCTTGAAGACGGCCAGTGAGGTGCTCTGCTTGACATGTATGGGAAGTCTATTCCATAGCATGGGCAGTCTCTGAGTTATGAACCTGTCCCTCCAGCATGTTTTGTTGATTGCGGTAATGAGGTTGAGGTCTCTGGAGTGTGTGGTGTGGAGGGATTGGGATTTCTTTAGATGTAGCATTTCTAACAGTGCTGGGTCAGACATGGGTTTGTAAGTCAAGCAGAGATTGCCTCTAAGTAGGTGATATAAGACCGAGAATAGTTGGAGTTTTTTAAGTATGTCCATACAGGACAAATAACTGCGGTACTTTTGCAACCTCTCCAATTGTTTGCAGGTGTTTAGTGAGGTACATGCCAAATGGGGCATTGTACTCAACGATTGGCCTAATGAGGGAAGAGTAGAGGGAGACAATGACCTCTTTCTTCCTGGATGCAAAACCCTTAGTAATGAGATGTGCCACATAGAAGGACTTTCTGACCACAGTGGCAATGTGGTAGTCAAAAGGGAGGTTGCTGTCAACCTGTGTTCCCAGACCTCTCATAACGCCTTCTGTGTTCAGCGGCATACCATTGATGTGGTAATTCATGGGAACCAGGTTTTTCCCAAAGGGGATGATGACACATTTTTTGGCACTGAGCTTAAGGCCATGGTTCTGACACCAGTTGTTGGTCTCAGTGAGGCCTTTCTGTAAGATGTCAACATCACTTGGGGAGTTAATAAGAGCTCCCAACTTGCAGTTGTCTGCAAACTTTGTCAGCCAGAGTCCCTTCGTGTTGGCCTGGACTTCAGAGAAGTAGATACCAAACAGGAGAGGACCCAGGACTGAACCCTGTGGGACTCCACTCATGACTGGTCGGCAGTCTGACTTGGAGTCAGCTACTTTTACACTTTGGTTTCTATCTGTGAGCCAGTTTGCAACCCATCTAGTGATACAGGGGTTGATGCCTAGTTTAGTGAGTTTTTCTATGATTCCTGAGTGAGGAATAGTATCAAAAGACTTGGCCAGATCAAGGTAGGCTGCATGAACCACCTTGCTTTCATCCACAGCTCTGGTGACAGACTCAAAGAAGTTGCCCAAGTTGAGCAGGCATGATCTACCCTTCACAAAACCAAACTGTGTGGAATCCAGAGTTTGGAGATTCCCTATATCCTTGTTTATTAGGTCCACGACAATGCATTCCACAGCTTTGCATGCCAGACTCATCATGCTAATGGTGTGATAGTTCCCAGGGTCTGTAGTCACTCCTCCTGTGTGGAGAGGGATGACTGTAGCAGTGCGCCATTCGGTAGGGACAAAGCCTGAGGTGAGGCTGTGATTGAACAGGGGACGCATCTGAGGTGCCAATTCACTCTGTAGTTTACATAGAACACATCCAGGGACACTGTCAGGTCCCATAGAAGCTATATTCTTGGCCTTGGATAGTGCTGTTTTAACCTGTACAGCACTAATACTGGGTGCCTGGAAATCTACTGGTATTGTGACTGGTCCTTTTTTATTGGGGGGGGGGGTAAAGTTGGCACTGATTCTGTCAGAGGTACCACTGTGCAGTAGCTCGGAGCAAATCTGGGTACTGCTGTGGAAATTCTTTACATAACTATAGAAGGCCTTGTGGTTGTCTTTACTATCTGCTGCAATTCTGTTTTCATAGCTAGCTTTAAAGGAATTCAAGAGGAATCTCAACTTTTTGTTGAGGCTGATAAGGGAGTTTTTCCAGTCTTGGGACTTCACCTTATTCCTCATCAGTTTCCTCCTTTTGTTGTAGAATTTATTTATGGCAGGGGACCACCAGATTGACCTCCTTTTTGGAGGAGAGCATCTTGTTTCTATTGGGTATGGCGAGATCCATACATCTGTGTACATGTTCGTACTGTGCATTGGTGTATGATTTGGCGGTCATGCAACTATTCTCCATTTGCATGGGTGTCGTGAAGTTAGCCACCTCTGTTTTTGGGAGCCCAAAGTTAGCTTTGGAGAAGTTTTTCATGGTGGTTACCTTTGTGGGGGTGGGGGTGGGAGGGATGTGGATTTCCAAGGTGATTAGTTTGTGGTCGGATCCAACCAGGGAAGAGTTGACTACCGGTGTACAGCAATGGTCGCCCATGTTAGTAATGACCAGGTCGAGGATGTTGCTACCTCTAGTGGGGTTAAGAACGAGCTGGTCCAGGGCATTGGAATTAATGAATTCCAGGAAACGTTGGGCAAGTGTATTGGTACAGGAACAGTTTTCCCAGTTAATAGAGGGGTAGTTGAAGTCGCCCAGTATGAGTGTGTTAAGTTGGACCCTAATATTCTCCAGGGTGCTTAGGAACATGAAGTGTGAGTCTTGAGACATGGTTGGGGACCTATAGCAGGCTATGACATGAATCTCTGTCTTACCCAATGTTAACTACACCTGAAGTATCTCAGATGCATTATGTTGGGCTACCAGTCTGGAGGTGTGTGCATCCTTTATGAATATGGAAACACCACCACCTTTGGAGCTTCGGTCCATGTTCTAGGGCCGAAAGGTGTCGAATGAGTTGTAGCCTGATAGTGCAGGGGTGCTTTCCGCTGCCTTGAACCAGGTCTCTGTTACGGCACAAATGTCAATGTCCTCCATTTTAAGGAGTGCTTCAAGCTACTGCATTTTGAGATTCAGACTTCTAGCGCTTAGCAGCATGACCCTCAGATTGCATTTGTTTGTAGCTGTTATGGTGGTAATGTGGTCTTTGGAACAACGCCTAAAAAAGTCACTATAGGGGTGGCAAGAGCCTTGGCCAGTATCTGGAAGTCCAGGGGCGACAGATGCAGGCCATCTCCGGCAAAGTATCGAGGTCTGTCAATCATGTCATCCCAGACAGATACTGGATCCCCTTAGAATGACACCAGAAACTTAACTAATTGTTGAAATCAATCAATTTCTGCTTGTACTGTGGTATCATTCTGGCTGATGGTAGGATGCTGCTCAGGGCTAGGGTCATACCCGCCTGGGCTACATAATCTGAGAGTTCCTCCATGTCTCTCTTCATGTAGTCCAGGGAGGTATATATCAGGTCATTCACACCCACATGTACAATGACAAAGTCATATTTGTACCTGTTGTTGAGGGACCTGAGTGCATGCGTTATGTGGTGGATCATGGCGCCTGACAGGCAGCTGACTGTTACTTTCTCCTTATTCAATCTAGTGAGTGGAACATCACTGTACCTCACTATCGAGTCACCTGTGTGTTAGTGTGTTGGGCATGCTGTTTTGTCTTAGGGGCTTTGGTTGAGTGGCACCTTGTTTAAGAGAGTTATGTGCCTCGTGATTAGTGCTGTGTTGTGGTGGTCAAGTGCATTTCTGCCTTGGAGGTCTCTGTGATTTGGGTAGATTTTTATTGAAAACCTCCGCGAAGGTGGGTGTGTGGTTTGTGTTTTTATGTGAAGGTAGTGCTGGTGTGTGTGCTGGAAGGCTATGTGTCCCATGTGGTGTGGTGCAAGTGTTAACCTTCTCTTGACCAGCTATTCCAGTCTTGGCTGGAGAGTGTGTGGCTTCCAGTTTGGATATATAACTGTATCTCCCGCAAGTCTGAGTGTTGGGAGGTAAGAGGAGAAGATTATCAGTGTACATCTGACAGTTGCGACGTTGCCTCAGGATGCCCAAGTTCACAAGGTTAATAGGAGAAAGCACAGGGAACTGACCTTTAGACATGCCTGGAGGGGTGAGCATTAATAATAAGTACTGGAGCTGTTTCCTTGTAGAGCGGTTAGCGCTGGTAGTACTTGTGTGCTACAATAATTACTACAAGTAGTCTGGTAAAGTGCTAGACTGATAAGCTAGTAAAAGTACAGGAGAGGAGAAAACTAGCAGATCTAAGGGAAAAATTGAAGAGCAGACATTGGCACCACTCAGAAGCTCACAAACAGTCCTGGATACAGCAAATCTGTATCTGGACTAGACTAGTTACAGGAAAGGTGGAAAACAACGCAAACATGGTGTTTTAAACCAGAAAGTTGAAAGAGATGGAAAAAACTGCCCAAATGGCCAATAAACTATTTCTGGGCCAGAAACCTCTCCTGTTGTGGTTGAAAGGCTACCTAATGCTTACCACTCTCACTGATAAGCTAGAAGGCTTCCCTCCAAAACAGAAAGGTTTGGGGGGGCTCAGAAGCTTGCATACAGTCCTGGATGCAGCAAACCTGTTTCTGGACTAGACTAGTTACAGGAAAGGCGAGAAAAGCGCAAACACTGGCTTTTAAACCAGAAAGTTGAAAGAGATGGAAAAAAAACTGCCCAAACAGCCAATAAACTACAATTTCTGGGCCAGAAACCATTCCTCTTGTGGTAGATAGGCTACTTAGTGTTTACCACTCCCACTGATAAGCTAGAAGGCTTCCCTCCAACACAGAAAGGCTTGGGGGCGGGGGTTCCGAAGCTTACAAACAGTCCTGGATACAGCAAATCTGTATCTGGACTAGACTAGTTACAGGAAAGGTGGGAAACAAGTGCAAACGTGGGTTATATACAACTTATCAAAACACACACTAGACTTAAAATCAATGGCAAAGGTGAAACTTTAGACTGGATACTGGTCTCTGACACTAGTAAATTTATAAAGTCTGGAAATTTATCAAAACTCGCGTAGCGACCACCTTCCAAGCCTTTATCCATAGAAATAATACCCATCAAACCAACACTCACAAATTTAAAAAAAAAAAAAAAAAAAAAACAGAAACCTTTCTAAATTCAATAAAGACTGCTTCACTAACACATTGAAAGCCTTTAATCGGTCCTAAAAATACTTCCACTCAATGAGGCAGTCAATACATTTTTTTTTCACCTTATTCTTAAATATTCTAATAAGGCACTCCCCACATTGCAAAAAAAAAAAAAAATAATAAAATAAGGAGTGAAAACTAACCATATACCATGGCTCACCACCCAGACAATAACTACAATGACTACACAAAACTTGGAAAGAATGGCTTAAACTTAAAACTCCCAACAACCCGCAACTTTACACACAGAACTGTGCAATCTGAGTAAAAATAAAACAACTTAACCTAGATAAAAAGACAATATTGTCACCATCTACAACTTCAACAAAAAACTGATCCAAAAAAATTTTCTACATAACCCATCACAGCCCAGATCAAACAAGGAACCCAACCTTCTCAAAACAGCTCTCCACTAGAACTGCAACCTCATTCAACATATACTTAATAGAAAACATTACCTCCCTAACTAATAACTATTCATCCCCATCCACTGCTTCTACCAACCCCACATCCTATCCTAGTAAATCAGCAAACAGGTAAGACCATAACCAATTATCTATACACCATACATATTACAACTTCCTTTATTGCCCTTCCAACGTCCACATGCGAACCTAATACCCCCTATATATCCATTGCCTCCAACTTCCATTTAAGACTCATCTCCACATTAATGGTAAAAAACTTTTAGTTATGTACTTACCATAACTTCGGATGTATGGGATCCATCTCGCCTACATTCACAACATATGGGTTCGGAGCCGATCCATCGGCTCCGACTCGGCAACTAATACACTAGCACGAAGTCTCTCATTGGCTGGGCTACTCCCTATCCCAGGATGCACTACACCTGCTTCCCCAGATCTTGTTTGTTCGCTTTCATACACCCATGCAAACACAGAAAAACTAGTAGTCACTATAACCAACTAAAGTTCTTCAAGAAAGATCTCCAAGAAAAAAGAGACTACAACTCCTCTAAATCCGAATGGAAGGGGCAGGAGGGGGGGCAGTTATGAATGTAGGCGAGGTGGATCCCATACATCCGGGTTATGGTAAGTACATAACTAAAAGATGTAATGGGATCCTATCTCGCCTACATTCACAACATATGGGACAGCGTCCCTAGCACCTACATCCCGGGTGGCTCATTGGAACACACTCCTGAGAACTGTGGAACCAAAGGAAGCTCTGCCTCGAGAAACCACATCCAATTTGTAATGAGAAATGAAGGTGTGCGGAGAAGTCCAGGTTGCCGCAGCACAAATATCATCTATTGATAACTTGGCGTGAAAAGCTACGGAAGTAGCCATTGCCCTGGTAGAATGAGCCTTGACTGAAAAGGGAAGGTCTTTGTTAGCCTGTGAATAAATAAAAATGATACAATCTTTAATCCATTTAGATATGGAGGTTTTTGTTACTGGTTGACCCAATTTGTTCACTGCAAAGGAAACAAACAATTGATTTGATTTCCGCGTTTGAGCGGTTCTATTCAAATAAAAACACAGTTGTCTATGTACGTCCAATTGATGCAAAGTATATTCTGCGTTATTAGAGAATTCTGGGAAAAAGACAGGGAGTTCTATAGTTTGTTGCATACAGAAAGAGGAGGCCACTTTTGGTATAAATGCAGGGTTTAATTTCAATGAAACTCTATGCTTGTGAAAAATCAAATAGGGAGGATCAGAACAAAGAGCTTGAAGTTCTGTAACTCGCCTAGCAGATGTTATGGCTACTAAAAAGGCCGTTTTCCAAGACAGAAATTTTAAATCACAAGTAGCAGCTGGTTCGAAAGGACGGGCATTTAGGGCAGCAAGAACCATATTCAAATCCCAAGGGGGGACAGGATGAGATAAAGGAGGCCTAAGGAGCCAAGCCCCTTTAAAGAAAGCCTTACAAAGTTTGTGAGACATCAATGAAGGTTCAAATGAAGCATGAAAATTAGAGATCGCCGCTAAATGAACCTTAATGGTAGAAACTGAAGAGCCCGACTGAAAAAGGGAGGCCAGAAAATTCAGAACCTCCGATACTGGTGCAGTGAGAGGATCTATACCCGCTCTTGAGCTCCAGAAGGCAAACCTTTTCCATTTACTGGAATAAAGTTTGATGGTGGAAGGTTTATGAGAAGAAGACAGTATGTGGACCACGTCCGCTAAAGAGCATTGTCTCGACTAAGGATGGAAGTGGAGTAACCATGCTGCCAACTTCAGGGACCTGAGAGACGGATGAAGCCGCCCTGACTGATGAGTCAACAGGTCTGGCACCGGATCCAGAAACCATGGACCTTCTATCGCATGCCTCTGTAGGAAAGGAAACCAAACTTGACGAGGCCAGTGCGGGCAATCAAAATCATCTCGCCTCCATGTAAATGGCCTTCTGTATCACCCTCGGTAGGAGGGGAACGGAGGGAAGGCATAGAGAAGACCGGGGCCAAATGTGAGTCAGAGCGTCCCTGGGAATCTGTCCCTGAGAAGGAAACAGTGTGAAGAACTCTCTGCATTTCGCATTGTGAGGGCTGGCAAACAGGTCGCAGCAAGGAAGACCCCATCTGTCGAAGATTTTCGCTGCTATACTCTGGTTGAGGGACCACTCGTGGGGTAAAAGAATGGTCCTGCTTAATCTGTCCGCAATCACATTGGACTTCCCCGGTATGTGCGTTGCCATTAGAAAGCGGTTGGTAGCTACCGCCCAGTGCCAGAGTCTCATGGCTTCTCTGCATAGTGGGTAAGACCTGGTTCCACCTTGCTTGTTTATGTACCACACCACCGACATGTTGTCGGATAGGATAGTAATCGGGCCCTGTGGGAGAGCGTGATGGAGAGCTTGAAGTACCAACAGTACCGCTCTCATCTCCAGGACACTGATATGCAAATGCGTTTCCTGGATCTGCCATGTGCCTTGGACCGACCTGTCCAGGTAATGACCCCCCCACCCTACCTGGGAGGCGTCCGTAGTCACAGTGGCAACGGGACGTTGAGGTATAAAGGGTCGCCCCTGGTCGAGATTTGAATGGAGAAGCCACCAATGCAGATCTCGATGGCAACTTTCCGTGATTATGATTAAGTGGTTCAAGGGAAGTTCCTGATAAGACCATTGAACAGACAGTAGCCATTGTAAAATTCGCATGTGAAGTCTGGCCAAGGGAACTAAAAGTATGGTCGACGCCATCGAGCCCAACAGTTGTAGGATCCGATGGGCCGGGCTCTTTGTAGGGGAGACAGGATTTGACTTGATCTTGTAAGACCTGAATTCTTGCTGCCGGTAAAAAGGCGCATTCTTTTGTGTCTAAGTCTGCGCCTATGAAAGTAATACGCTGAGATGGCTGTAGTACAGATTTTTGCAAATTGAACGTGATCCCCAGGAAACGGCCCAAGGTGAACGTGGCTCTGAGCGCTTGGAGTAGTAGATGCTCGGAGGTGGCAGTAAGGAGCCAGTGGCCTAGATAAGGAAACACCTGGAATCCCAGACTTCTCAGGTGAGCAGTTACCACTGCCAGACACTTGGTCAACACCCTGGGGGCTGTGGTGAGACCAAAGGGCAGTGCTCGGAATTGGAAATGACTGACTCGAGGCGAAGCGTAAATGTCTCCTGGACTCTTGAGCTATGGGAATGTGATAGTAAGCGTCCTGGAGATCTATGGAGCACATCCATGCATCTTTTTCCAGCAAAGGAAGAATAGATTGAAGAGTGACCATTCGGAATTTGGACTTCTTTACGAAACGATTCAATGAACTGAGGTCCAAAATGGGCCTGAAGTCCCCTGTCTTTTTTGGTACCAAAAATAATTTTGAGTAAGTTCCTGATCCGATCTGGTCGATGGGGACAGGCTGGATGGCTCTTTTTTCTAGCAGCTTTGAAACCTCTAATGCTGCCTGATCCTGCTGACTGGGTGGCACGTCCGGGATTTCCCTTAAAGAAGGGGGGGGGGTTTGTTGAAGGGTATGATATATCCTCCGGTAATAATGCGAAGCACCCACTGATCGCTTGTTATGGATTCCCAAGCTTGTGGGTGCGCCGCAAAGCGACCCCCGACTGGCTCCGGAGTTGCACAGTCGGGCAACAACTCAGGAACGCTGGTTGTATGAAGAACCACGAAAGGAATCGCGGTCTCCAGAGTTACGGGGGCCTCTGCCACCTCTGGGGCGGCGTCTTCCAAAATTCACTCCCCCCCCTGCCTCTGGAGGGGGAATCACTGGGTGGAGTAGGGAAAGACTTCTGAGATTTTTTAAACCACATTTTCCCTCCTCTCCCAGCCTTGGGGTAAGGCCTAGAAGGAGCGGAAAATCGGGCCCCAATGGCAGTCAAAGTCTTGCCCTCCTGCTCGCACCGAGTTAGTGTGTCCTTCACCTTGGGTCCAAACAAAGATGACCCATCAAAGGCGCGAAGGAAGACTTGAAGGCCTCCGCGAACGAACACAAGCGTAACCAGGCTTGTCTCCTGAGGGCAACGCCTGTTCCCGCTGCTCTACTTGCCCCTTCGGCTGCATATGAAATGAGCCTCATGGACGAGTTAACAATAGAAAAGAGGGTAGTCATCTGTGCGCCAACAGTCGGGGCCAGCGCCTCAGGTAGATTACCAACAAGAGAGTCATTTAGCTCTTTGAGAAGATCCCTTTGGAGCCTCGTAAAATGACATAAGTAGTTCAGCGACCGTAAGGTAAAGGCCGCTGAAGAGAGGGTACGCTTCCCGTACCTATCCATGCTCCTAGAATCCTTATTAGGAGGATGAATAGACGTCGAAGCCTCTGCCACGTCCTGCTGTGTGGCAGAAGCCACCACCAAAGCATCTACAGACACACCCTTTGTGAGAAACTCCTTCTGGGGGGGGGGGCTGACAAAAATTTATTGGGCCTCGCAGGCACCGGTTCCACAGAATCAGGGTGTTCCCACGCCTTCGAGAAACCAAATCAAGGAGTTCATCAAGGGCGGAGACACCCAGGAGGCGGAAGGCTGGGCCCCAAAGGCCTTGAGGAAGACTGACTCCTCAGCTGAAGGGGTTTTGGCTTGCCAGTCACCTCTCTGTCTCAGAATCTCCAAGATATCTGAGAAGGAGATATCATCCGAAGATGATTTGGGGACCCTTCTGCGCCATCGAGGTCAGTATCCGATGTAACAGACTCATCTTGGGAGTCTACGTGCTTCCTCTTACACAATTTCTTCCGTGGGGTTCGTCCAAGCAGTTTCAGACGGACCACCCGAAGAAGGAACCCGATGGGGTATCCTCAGGCCCTGGGGCCCCGCTGCCGGGGGGCTGCAACACAACAGAGGCACCAGTCTCCAAATCTAGGGACGGTGAGGCAGAATCTTGCTGAACCGGCAAAGGCATGGCCAGCGCGCTCCTTATGGCCTCAAAGGCCGGACCTCCAGAATCCAAGGAGGTCACTGGTCTAGAGGCCACGATGGCACTGGGAATTCCAGCAGCCGATGCTCCGAGAGGAAGACTAGGCACCCAAGCACCCAGTCCCAAAGTGTTCCCTCGGCCCGGCTGAAGAGGTCGCAGTACCAAACCCTGAACCGGAGGACAGGGTAGGAAGCACAGTCGGAACCGAGAGACCTCGAAGGGGTCTCTGCTCCGACCGTATGGCTCGCTTTGCTCCACCACCACCGACTCCAACGGCTCCGAGGAGGTTGGAGGAGGAATCGAATGTGTTGGAGGGGATCGGCTCCGAAGCTAACTGTGCTGGAGCCGAGACCAATTTAGTAAACACTGGAGATTGGAATAGCCTCTGTAAAACCCTATCCAGGTCCGAATCTGAAAGTCTCGATGATTTAGAGGAGGTAGACAATCGAGAAGACTTTCCTCTCGGCTCCGAGAGAGAAGGGGACCGGCTCCGAAACGGCTCCAATGCTATCAGCGCCGACTCCACAACCGCATGGACCACCATCGGCACCGAAGGAGCCTTCTTCGGAGCCGAGGGGGAAGAGTCTGAGCTGCACACTTCCACCGGCTCTGAAGCCATTGGAACCGATGGAGGTGATTCACCTCTCGATACTCCAACTTGCGGCTCCGAAGACAATGGAGCCGAGGTAGGAGGTATCGAGGCAGACTCTTCGACCCTCGGCCCCGAAGTCAGTGGAGCCGAGGAAGAAGAGGTCAATTTTGTCTTTTTAGAAGTCGGCTCCGACGGACTTGTCGGAGCCGACGATCTTTTCTTTTTGGAAGCAACAGGAAGATCTAAGGCTTCCTCAAAAGAAGGCTTGATAAGCCCTTTCAATATTAATTTGTTCTTGCGTTCTTGAAGAACTCTAGATGAGAACGCATGACAGACGCTACAAGTCTCTTGCAGATGTTTCGGCCCCAAACAATAAACACATACTGAATGACTGTCTGTAATGGACATTTTGTATTTGCACCGAGTGCATTTTTTAAAACCTGACTTTTGTTCCTTAGACATGATACAGGCCACCAAGTACAAACTCTAAGGAAAACTACTCTACCACAACAAGTATAGCACAAAAAGCGCCAACTGAAAAGCGCGAGACACACTGGCGCGAGTACTGAAGAAAGTTTACCTCACAACAATTTAAACAAGTTAAACGGCCCAAAGCCCTCTAATTTAAACGGGCTTTGCCCGAAAAACAACTAACCAACAGTTAATAAAAAAGAATTAGTACTCAAAGGTAGGGCAAAGGCCCTCTAACTTAAACGGGCCTTGCCCGACTGACAAATTAAATTCCTAGAAACAAGCACTCAACAAAGAAACAATCAGAAATAGCAAGAAATAGCTGTTAAAACAGCTGTTTGGTTAATATGGACAAAAATTCCCTAGGTCAAGGACCAATAAGGTAAAAATAAGCACTTAGCTCCAGCCAAGTCGAGACCACGTCCAGCTTGTTAAGCGGCAAACGAGATCTGGGGAAGCAGGTGTAGTGCATCCTGGGATAGGGAGTAGCCCAGCCAATGAGAGACTTCGTGCTAGTGTATTAGTTGCCGAGTCGGAGCCGATGGATCGGCTCCGAACCCATATGTTGTGAATGTAGGCGAGATAGGATCCCATTACATCTCCTACTTAAACTCAAACCTTGTTCCTCTGCAGCTGATCCCATCTGAATACCTAAAAATGACAGCCGATGCCACAACATACCCAGTCTCTATTCTTATCAACAGATTAATAATCAAATGTTATGTACCCTCACTATGAAAAAGATCCCATATTAACCTTCTTCATAAAACTTTCAGCCTACTGCAATATTATCACTTGAAAGATGCATTCATAAGCAACCCTTCCACTATCTTCTACAAGAACAGCTTTTAACATCCACCCAACATGGCTTCCACCCAACAGTACATCTACTGTCCTCCCATCATTCACTGGCACCAGAACAAACACAGAGATTTGGACAAACTTGTTTCCTCCTTATTCCTTGACCTATCAAAACCTTCAGTACAGTTTCTCACCCTAAACTCTTGTACAAACTGTCTCAACTTGGACTATACCCCCTCTTCATTACTGTGGTTGAGTAGCTATTTAACTGACAAAGCTTCAGTCTGTAAAATGGCAGAAAACTCTCCAGAGCGGCAAGTCTCCATTGGTGTACCTCAAGGCTGTATTCTTGGTCCCCTCCTCTTTAATATCCTTGTCATCAATAATCTCTACACCTCCGCAGGTTCAGCTTCTCAAACACTGTGCTGATGATTCAGTGCATATATGTGCATCACCTTGTAAAATTGTTAATAAATCCGCTTAAGTTACCTGCCTGAAGCAGCTCCAAAAACACAACTTTCTAGCTCAACTGTAGGTGTTCCTTCTACTGTAATTTATTCACACTTTGAATAAGTTTTTAAGACTATCTACTTTTTAAAATGTGAACTGTTCCTTATCATTTAAAGTATTACTAAACGGCAGGTGAGCACACACGCAGGTTAGTTTTTCTGGCTGTAGTAACTTACTTTGGAGGCAGCATAACGCCAGCAGTCCACCATATCCCTTGTTGTTTTGACTAACAACAGTACCAATATCTTTTAGAGTAATGTTATTTTAATTCTCAATAGTTCCAGTATATGTAGGTTTAATGTTGCCAGCCACATTCTAGAGTGCTATTTAACAACGAGTGCATTTTCTGTACCCTTTGTCTTCTGTTTTTAAATTTATATCTGCAACATTTCCATCTCTGGCTTGCTCTCTTCTTACCTCTTCAGCTCGGAGTTTCACAGTAGCTTTCTTTCTGATTGTTATTTTCAGTGCTGTTTCACACTGCTGACCTGGCCCTGCTTACTCCGTTCACCCTTGCTCTGCTTGGGCTCACTCTGCTCCCCTACCCTACACCCCATTCCCATCAACTCCCAATACAATTTCCTTTATACCATCCACTCCCTTCCCTTCCTTCTCCAACATCCACTGACAAACTACTTCCTGTTAGACTCCAAATACATCACTTACTTCCCCTACTGTTACATCCAGTCTATAACCCCTACACCGTCCACCAAAAATGAAACACCTTATTACCACATCACTCCTACTTCTCTCTGCTCTAACCTTTTATCACTCACGCCTCCCTTATTCTCTTTTATGCTCTCCTACCTCCTATACCTTTGACACTCATTCTACACGTCTCCCAAGCCCTTTTCAACCTCTCCACTTCTTCTCAAACTGACTATATTGCAAATCCATCCTCCTATCTACAAATCTAAACCAAAGTTACACAAACTACATCCATGTACTACTGTACTCCCTCTTACCACTAATAACGTTCTCAAATCTGGGGATGTCCATCCCAACCCTGGCCCCTCCCCTCAATCAAACACCCCCCCCTTATATTCTACCTCCCTTTCTTCCCCAAACACCTCCCATCATACCGAGCTTTTTACACTAAACTCATCCATATCCAAGCACCTGGCAATATACTCTCTAAATATTCAAAGCCTAACCTACAAAATCACCACCTTCCATGCCCTGATAACGCATACAAACCCTCACATCCTTTCCACATCTGAAACCTGGCTTAAGCCACATATCACTAAAAATCAAATTCTCCCACCATGCTATAATATCTATCGCTCTGACAGATTCCCAAAAAAAGGGGGTGGTGTAGCCATCCTCCACTCCAACAGCCTCAAGCTCTGACCTTTCCCTACACCCATCCCTGACTTTCACCCAGCAAAACTCATCATCCTTAATTGCCACCTTAACCCTCACAAAGAAATTAGCTATTGCTGCCATCTACATCCCTCCTGGAAACAGTTCCTCCACTTTAGAGAATATCTTATCCTGGTTTTCCCACAATATTCCCTATGAAACCCTCATCTTAGGCAATGTTAACCTAGATTGGTCTAAACTTAAAACTGACTCTCCACAACTCAGCATCAACCTGCATGGTTTCCATCAACGGATATCTTTGCCCACCCGCCTCCATAAAAACTTATCTTCCGGCTCCATAATAGACTGGATACTCACCAACTCCACTCCACCACTACCCTACCAGACCAAATTAGCGACCACCTCCCCACCTCGGTCCTTAGATACACCATCCAACCTCCCAAATCCCACCTATATAGAGATTGCCGAAAACTCTGGAATGTAGTCCAATTTAGCTCTTTTATATCCACCACTGACTGGTCCATCCTTAAACAAATCCCTCTCAATGACGCAGTTACTAGGTTCAATAGCATCTTCCTGAATACCCTGAACTCCCTTGCTCCCTCTAGGAAGGTTAGAATAAAACCCAATTATGCTCCCTGGCTCTCTAACCAAGTCCCTTATGCCAAAAAGAGACAGTGTGGAAAGCCTGAATAAAAAGAAAGGAATTACCTCTGCTAAATAATTATAGACACCTCAGAAATCTTACAAAAAAAAAAAAAAAAAAAAAAAAAAAACAATGACAAAAAGTCCTTTTATAACACTGCCCAATTCAATAACAAATCCAACCCTCAAGTTCTGGTATACTATTAACAAAATTCTCTCTCCCTAGGCTGCCCCTCAACTCCCTGCCCCTACCCAAATACATCTTTGGAAACTGCTACTCTTCTCAATAAACACTTCACTGAAACCATTCAAACACTCATACCTTCCAACTGTAAAGAATAGTTGTGTAAAATCTTATCATAACCATAGATTTCCTTCTCTTCCATGTTGCAGTATTCTAGTTGTGGGATTTCCTGCCCTCAGGCGACTCGTACGTTGGCTCCTATACAAAAGCTTCAGCTTGGCTGTTGCAGCATGCGTGGGACATCAGACGCAAGGCCATAAACCAGGGGCCTTAAAAGTGACATCTGCACGCACAATCCTCAGAACTTGAAGGCCAGCAGGTAGAGAGGAAGGCCCAGCAGGAGGGATGCCAGTGGGGACAGGTGTGTGGCCTGTGTGTCATTTAGTAGCTTAATTAGATCCAGGACTTAGATGGGACTAAAGGAGAAAGTATAGGGGGTAATGGTGGGTGGGAAGGTATACTGTAACATGGAAGAGAAGGACATCTATGGCTATGGTAAGATTTTACACAACTATTGTATGTCCTTCTGTTCCTGTGCTGCAGTATTCTAGTTGTGGAAGAGTACCACAGCTTAGCTGCATGAAAGGGAGGTGGATGCTGAAGAGGATTCTACAAAGCCCTGTAGGATGGCCCTGATGAATCCTGCTCTAGCTCTGGAAACTTGGTCCACTTTGTAATGTTTGGTGAAAGTGTGGATAGTGGACCAAATGGCTGCTTCCATGATGGATGCCATGTCCAGACCTCTCATGAATGCCTTGGAGGCGGCCACCGTCCTAGTGAAATGGGCCTTTACTCCCACTGGAGGGTTTTTGGGTTTTTTCCATGGTGAGTGTAACAGAGACAAATAGCTTTCCTGATCCAGCAAGTGATGGTTTGTTTGAAGACTGCCACGCCAACGGCTCTAGGGTGAAGAGAAACAAACAGCTGCTTAGCTTTCCTAATGGTTCTGGTTTTGTCCAGGTGGAATCTAAGTTGCCTGTGCACATCCAAGGAGTGCAGTATCCTTGCCCCTTCATTAGTGGGCGAGGGAAAGAAAGTGGGTAAGTGGATAGATTGGTTTAGAGGCAAGTCATTGATCACCTTGGGCATAAAGGAGGGATTGGTCTGCAGGGTGACTCTGTCTTTGTGGAAGGTGATGTAGGGAGGGCAGGCTATTAAGGCCGGTAGCTCTGAGACCCTTCTGGCTGAAGTGATGGCCACCAGCAGGATGGTTTTCCAAGTACATCTGTCATGAAGAAGACACAGCTGGTTCGAAAGGGTGCTGGTTTAGTTTTTCCAGGATGTAATTGAGGTCCCAGGGCAGAGGGATAGGTTTCTTTGGCAGCCTCATGTGCAAGACCCCTTTAAGGAAGAGCTTTACGTCGAGCCTGGCTAGCAAGGGAGGATCCAGGGGCAAGCAGGCTGATATAGCGGAAAAGTGTACTTTCACTGACGAGTATGAAAGTCTGCTTTTAATCAGTTGACACACATAAGTGAGAACAAGGGGGGGGGCATCCACTGAACAAGGGTCCCTTCCCTTGTCTAGACGCCACTTAGTACATTTTCCCACTTAGCTAGGTAAGATTTTCTGGTGGTAGGTTTCCTTGCTTCCATTAGGACTGAAAGCACATCCTCTGAACAGTGGTGTCTGAAGGGGATCAAAGGTTTATCACCCACAGAGTCAGGGATAACATCTGCAAGTGTGGATGAAGGAGAGTTCCTTTGTCTTGTGTCAGTAGGTCCACCTTGTAGGGTAGCTTGTAGTGATTGCCCTTGGCTAGATTGAGAGGTAGGGGGAACCAGTGCTGCCTTGGCCAGTAGAATGTCACTAACAAGATTTTTGGTTTGTCCTCCTGCATTTTCAGGAGGACTTTCCGAATCATTGGAAAGGGGGGAAGGCATAAAGAAACTTCCCCTCCCAAGGGATGCTGAATGTGTCCACTCTCCATTCTAGAGGGGAGTGTGTCTTTGAGCAGAAGGTTTGCAGCTGTCTGTTCTGGGGGGAAGAAAACAGGTCTATTTGTGAAGTATCCCACTGGTGGACTAGTTCTAGGAAGACACCCCCCCCCATCCAGCATCCATTCGTGCTGTGGTAAGGAGGTCCTGCTTAGTAGGTCTGCTTGCTTGTTGCCCTGCGAGGGGATGTAGGTCGCCTGCAGGACCAAGTTGTGGTGAGAGGCTAGGTCCCATATCAGCAGGGTCAGCCTGCACAGCTGGTAGGCCTTTGTTCCTCCCTGTCTGATGAGATACCACATAACCGTGGTGTTAGCTGTCACTATCCGGAGCAAACCTGGACCAGAAGGGGAATAAAGATCTTTAAGGCTAGGAAGACAGCTGTCATTTCCCTGATATTGATGTGCTTGCTCTGTAGAGAAGGGTGCCAGTTTTTCTGGACCCTGTAGGATGCCAGAGTTGCACCCCAACCTGAATCTGAGGCATCTGTATGCACTGTTTGAGTTGGGTTGGGTGGTTGCAGTGGAAGTCCCAGGTTTAGATGGACTTGCTGGATCCACCAGCTGATTCCTTTCTTCAGACAGGGAAGGAAGGGAATATCCTGTTCTAAGGGATGTAGGTGTTGGGACCAAATATTTTTGAGGTACCACTGTAGCTCGCGCATATACATTCTGGCCAGTGGTAGCATGGGGATGATTGCTGCCATTAAGCCCAGGAGACGCAGGAATTGCCTTGCCTTTATCTTCTGGGAATGGAGGGTTTCCTGGAAGTGGAAAGTCAGGGATAGAACCCTGTCCTCTGGGAGAAAGGCCTTCATTTTGTCCATCCTGATTCTGCAGCCTAGGAAAATCCTGTCCAGGCCTGGGTTCAAGGAGGACTTTGGGAGGTTGATGGTAAACCCTAGATTTTGCAGAAGGGACATGGTGAAGAGCAGATGTCCTGAGAGGGTATCTTTGGACTCTGCTAGTATTAAGATGTCGTCCAGATAAGGCTAAATATGGATTCCCTGCGTTCTGCAGAAGGCAATGGCTGGGACTAGGCAGTTTGTAAAGACTCGAGGGGCAGTGGATAAACCAAAGGGCAAGGCAGTAAACTGGAAATGAGAGGATGGTCCAGAGAAATGTAGAAATTGTCTGTGGGAAGTCCTGATGGGTATGTGAAGGTAGGCTTCTTTTAGGTCTAGGGTGGCTATGAAGGCCCTGGGTGGAATAGGAGGCAGCAGAGTGGGTAGTGACAGCATTTTGAAGGAGGGTACCTAAAGGTGAAGGTTTAGAAAGGAGAAATCTAAAATGGGTCTCCAGGGGGAAAATTTTTTTGGGAACCAGGAAGAGATAAGAGTAGAATCCCTTTCCTTCCTGTCCTGAGGGGACAGGTTCTATGGTGCCTAGCTTTAGAAGTTCTGACAGGACTTGTGGTAGGAGATTAATTTGTTTTTTTTTTTTTTGGGGGGGGGGGGGGGGATACTTGTCCTGGGTGTTTTTTTTCTTTCCAGGATAGGAAGTACCCTTTTTGGATAATGGATAAGAACCATTGATCTATGGTGATGGCTTGCCAGAGGGAGAGACAGGGCGGAAGGCATGCAGAGAGTGGTAGGTGAGTCAGGTAGTCACGCATTATTGGGACCTCCTCTATCCTGAAAGGGTTGTCTGGGTTGAGGAGGTGGAACATTAGGTCTGGATGAAGTAGGTCTTCTTGCCCTTCTTCTAGACCTGGAAGAGGAGGCAACTGCCTGAGGAGGGTTGCACCTTACAAAAGTGGTTTTAGCAGGATAGTTCCTGTAATATTTGGGAATGGGGGACACCAGCAGATTCTTGATGGCCTCTAATTCTTTACTTTTTTCCTGCAGATTTTTGAAGAGATCTGAAGATTGTTTTCCAAAGAGGGGGGCGTCCAAGATTTTGGACTTGAAGTCCTCAGGTCGATTCAGCTGTCTTAGCTAGGAGTATCTCCTAAGGACAGAAGCAGACGGTGCAGAGTGGGCGGATGCTTCTGCAGCATCGTAACTGCATCTGATTGAGCGCCTGGCTACTTGCTGAGCCAAGGACAGTTTGGAGGCCATGTCAGCCTTAATGGAACTATCAGGCATACAAGCCAGCATGGAGGAGGCCTGAGACACTAAGTTTAGAGCATACTTAGTCATGTGGGTCTGATTCTACTTGAAGCAGCTCAGAGCACCTCTTTTGTGTTATCAGTCATTTGGGAAGTATCCCCCATTTGAAGTAATCTTTCACTTTGGTGATGGTCTCACCAAAGGTAATATCGTCAGTGGGAGAATCCCCTTCCACAGATTCTTCATCAGGGGAGTAATACTCCTGGGGAGAAGCAATCTGAGATGTGTATGAAATGGAGTCCTTTGAGGAAGAAAAGGAAGAATCAAGCTCTTCCTCCCTAACCTGAGAGGTCATGGGTGGGAGGGAAGAGGAAGAAGCAGGCCTAGGGCTCAATAAAGGCAGAGTAGATGGGGTTGAGGCTGAAGGCCTAAGGGCCATGAAAGCCTGCATTAGTGAGGAAGTGAAAGTCTGCCAATCTGGAATGGTTTCTGGAGAAGAGGAGGCATGCTTGTTTTTTTGTTTCTTTTTGGCCGAGGTGGAGGTCGGACCCGGCCTGCCATCCAACTTTGAAGACATTTCCAAAGGCTGGATCCCGGTCAGAGGTACCACAGAATCGGGTTCCCCCTCAACATCGACGGGAGTCTGTCTGGGCAAGCTCCGAGGACGTGCCAGTCATCAGCTGTGCAATGGCTTCCTCAAGGGTCATCGTTGAAGTTGACGGAACCGCCGAGCACTCCTCAACTTCTAGATCGGCAGTTGGAGGGGCGTCAGGGAGCAGAGCGGCAAGAGAGGAAAGCCTAGGAATCTTGGCCATCTTTCGCGGATGTTCGTGTTTGGCCTCCGATGCGGGATCCATTCTAAGAGCTAGCAACTTTAGGTGCTGGTTTTCCTAGGTAAAGGTTTAAAGATGCCAGATGGCTGCGCAGGGTCTATGGCACAAATGATTGACAAACTGAGCAGGAGTAATGGTTGTGCTCCCGGCCTAAACAAAAAACTCACCTACATGGGCGTCTTTATGGGGTATCTGCTGCCTGCATTGGCACTTTCCCTTTTTACCTGACATCAGCTAAAGGCTACAACTAAGCCTAAGCAATAACAATTAGCAAAACAAGAAAAAATAGAAACTAAATGGGTTACTTAGCTTTATTGATGTGACATCTGTGAAGGAGCGATCGTACGATGCGTAGGTCATCTGCGGCTGAAAAGTTCTGAGGATTGTGCATGCAGACATCACTTTTAAGGCCCCTGGTTTATGGCCTAACATCCCATGCATGCTGCAACAGCCAAGCTGAAACTTTTGTATAGGAGCCGACATACGAGTCGCCTGAGGACAGGAAATCCCACAACTAGAATACTGTAACATAGGAATATAAGGACATCACAACTTCTCTGCCTACCCCTTCCCAATTCTTCTAACAAACTATTCTCTTTACATCCAGTTCCTACTTCCTACATCAGATCTCTTCTTCACAAACTCAAACCCTGTTCTCCCTACACTGACACTCTACCTCCTACCTTCCTCAAACTTGCTGCTGACTCCATTGCCTATCCAGTATCTATACTAATCAATAGATCTACCTCCTACCTTCCTCAAACTTGCTGCTGACTCCATTGCCTATCCAGTATCGATACTAATCAATAGATCTATTCAGGAATCTACCGTCCCTACCCTATGGAAATCCTTTTACACTACTCCCCAGCATAACGGTGGAAACTCTACAGACCCATCTAACTACTGACCTATAGCTATTCCATCTCCCCTCTCTAAGATTCTTGAAAAATGTATCCACTCACAACTACTCAACTACCTCCTCCAGCATAATCTCTTTACTCACACTCAGCATGGTTTCCGTCCCAACCATAGCACAACTACTGCCCTCTTATCCTTTACACATATCATTGCCGAGGCCCTAGACAATAACAAACTCATATCACGTCTCTTCCTTGAACTTTCCAAAGCCTTTGATACATTCTCCCATCTCCTACTGCTATCTAAACTTGCAGACCTCAATCTATCTTCTTCCTCCCTTGCCTGGTTTCTCCAATTACTTACCCTGCAGGCAGCAATCTGTTAAATGGCCTTTTTCCACTTCTCCATTCATACCTGCCCCAACCAGGGTAGCACAAGGTTCCATCCTGGGTCCCCTCCTATTTAATGCCTTTACCAATGATCTCTAAACTTCTTGTAAACAATCCTCCCTCATCCAATATGCAGACGACTCAACTCTCATCTCCATCTCAGACAATATCTCCAATTTCCACACACTTACTCAACAGGCCTTCCTATCCACTGAACAGTGGTTGTCCAATAATCTACTCATTCTCAACCATAAAAAGACCAAACTCTTATTATCTTTCCCCCAATCTCTTTCTCACCTCAAATCCACCTTTCCTATTACTTCCTCGAATAACACTGTTATCCAACCTGAAGCTCACATTAAACTCCTTGGGGGTCATCATAGATGATGAACTCATTCAACTTGCATATCCTCCAAAGCATAAAAAAGACTCACCAGAAACATGGTTTACTGTACTGCAACAAAAAAATTTCTAACTACAAATGCCAGACTCTCCCTTGCACAAGATCTTCTCCTCCCTTCCCTTCTATATGCTGCCCCAGTACTCACCAACATCCAAACTACTACTTTAAACAAACTCCCAACAAACTTACCACAAGGTAGCCAGATTTATCACAAACTCTCCATACAACACACATCACTGCCTTGCCTTAAATACTCTCCACTGGTTAGAATTCCCCCATCTCCTACTGCTGTCTCAACTTCAAATGTTACACTTCATTCTTTACAAACCTTCATTCTGCCCTGCTCTCTCTTCCTTCATCTCTATCTACACTCCTCCGCGGACTCTTCATACCTCTAATCAGCAACCACTACAAATCTACCAAACCAAAAAAATAGCTGGCAAACTCCTACATAAAGATTCCATTGCCCAAGCCTGGAACAAACTCCCAAGAGACATTTGTTCCATCATTCACCCATCCCACTTTAAAGAAAAAATTCAAACTTCATCTACTCAACTCCAAAATATGTCCTTGTCAAGCCCCTACTCAAGCTCCCCACAACCCTACTATATACCTTTTCAGTCCCTCCACATACAGCTAAGTTCTCCGCTATTGTGGATACTTATTAAACTCTATAATCAATACTGTTGGACTTCACTCTTTTTTTGCAAATATGTAAATATATGTTTTTAGTATGTAAAAATATTGATATGTATATATCATGTGTTTGCATTTCTGCTTTGTCTCGCTAACGCTCTTGTATAACTGATTTTGACCATATTTTTGATTCAAATGTTTGATTCGCTGTAAACTGCTTGTGTTTTTTTTTGGAGCTTTTCTCCTCGTTTCTCCACTGAAAATGGGCCCCAAGCCCAGATAGACCAATCCGGTTAACAAATGTCAATAAATAAAACAGTAAATTGCCTCAACTCTTACATATTATGTAAGAAGCTTTTCCCTCCGTTGAAAAATGGCTCCATAATGCCCAGCTACTACTCAGCCCTAAAAAACAAAGTTTCTGCTATTTTTCCCCAAATCACACAAATCTTATAAAGCAAATTTCAAAAGCTTTTCACTAAGCAAAACTGAAACTGAAGAAGTCTCCCATACAAAACTTCGTGAAGTGATTACAGATGATAAAAAGAAATTATGTTCTTACCATACCATTCCATCTGTGTTGTCCATTTTCATTCTTCCTCAACTTGTGGGTTCAGATCCTAACCTCAGATCCGACTCGGTCGCTAACTATACCTTAGGATCCCACTCTTGAGCTCCTCCCTTACCCATAATGCCCCTGCCCTCCAAATTACCTCACATCCAGTTTGTTGCAGCTATATAAGCAAGATATAAAGGATGGATAGAGAACTATCACCAGAAAGACAGCAGACAGAACCAGAGCTCAAAAGGAACAGCAGTTTCTAGAACACCTCCACAAACCTTCCCAGAAAGGACAGGGGGATTGGGGAGGGATGAGGAACAATGAAAATGGACAACACAAATAGAATATCTGATGATGTCATTTTCATTCATTCCTCGACCTGTGAAACAGAGTTCCCACGTACAGTAACCCTGGGTGGCCCTCATGGAAGGATATTCCGAAGTACTGTGGAGCCAAAAGCAGCCCAACCTCTAGACACAATATCTAACATGTAATGTGTGACAAAGGTATGCAAATTCAACCAAGCAGCAACTGCACAAATGTCCTCTATTACAACTCTAGACAAGAAGGCTTGAGATGTAGACATGGATCTAGTAGAATGAGCTTTAACTTTACCAGGTAAAGGCAACTCCTTTGGCAGAATACATATGAGAAATGCAGTCTGTGATCCACTTAGACAAAGTGAGTTTGGACACTGGCCTTCCCTTTCTAATTGGAGAAGGAAACAAAAAGCTAATCAGTTTTTTGGACAGATTTTGTCCTGTCTAAATAGAAATGCAGCTGCCTATGGATGTCTAATAAGTGGAGAGTGTATTCACCCCTCTTCTGAAAATTGGGGAAGAAAACTGGCAGGTTAATAACCTGACTGATAATGTTTTTGGAAGCAACTTTAAACAAAAAGGAAGGATTAGTACGCAGGGTCACTCTGTCTTTATGAAAAAAAACCAGGGTGCTTTTTGACTAATAAAGTTTGTAATTCAGCTACCCTCTTAGCCAATGTGATGGACACTAAAAAGGCAGTTTTCCAGGACAGGAACTTCAAGTCTATCTTGGCTGAAGGTTTGAAAGGAGGTAAGATAAGAGCTTGAAACATCACGGTCAAGTCCCAAGGAGGAGTGGGGTCCTTTATAGGTGGTCTATGTAAAAAAGTACCCCGATGAAAGGTCTTACACAATTTATATGAAGCTAGAAAAGATGAATTGTCCCCAGTGTGATAATCTGAGATGGCTGCCCACTGCATCTTAACAGCAGAAGAACTTGCCCTGCTTTGGAAGACTAAAGCAAGCAAATCCAAAACTGCAGGAATAGGGGCTGTAAAAGGATCCAAATGTTTTTGGTGAGCCCATATAGAAAATCTTTTCCATTTACTTTTATAAATATTCCTAGTAGAGGCTTTGTGAGAGGAAATTAAAATCCTTTGAACCAGTGAAGAAAGCCTCTCTAGCCATCATTGGAATTGGAGAAACCATGCAGTCAATTTCAATCCTGGAAGAATCTGTGTGAATCTGCCCTGATGGGTGGGACAGAAGATCTGGGTGTGGTTCCAGCATCCACGGAGGGCATACTACGCGAGACCAAAGAAATGGGAACTAAATATGTTGAGGCTAAAAGGGAGCAATAAGGATCACTTTGCTCTTCAACCTTTGAGTTTCTGAAGAAATTTGGGTATGAGGGGTAAGCAAAAAGAAGACTGGAGGGCCAAACATGGACTACATCATCTCTCTTGGTGACTGCCCCTGGAGACGGATCAGGGCAAAGAACCTGCTGTGTTTGTTATTGAGGGGCAAAGCAAAGAGATCGCAGCAAGGTTGACCCCACTTGTAGAAGATCACATTTACCACTGAATGATTTAGAGACCACTAGTGAGGCATCTGAATTACTCTGCTGAGCCCGTCCACCAGAATGTTGGATTACCCTGAAATGTGCATTTCAATCAGGAAGTGGTTGGAAGAGATCATCCACCACCAAACCCTCACTGCTTCTCAACAAAGTGGGTAACATCTAGTTCCTTCCTGTTTGTTGATGTACCATACAACCAACATATTTCTATCGCAATTGTTCGTAGAGATAGAAGGTTCTGAAATGCTTGCAATGCTAGGAGCACAGCTTTCATCTCTAGGACATCAATATGCAAATTGGTCTCTTGAGTTGACCACGTGCCTTGGACCGTTCGTCTCAGGTAATGCCTTCCTCCCACTCCAACTGGGAAGCATCTGTGGTCAACTTGGCATTGGGGGGAGAAAGAAAAAATGGCCATCCTTGCTCAACTTCTTCCGTGCCACCACAGAAGTGAGTCTTTGCACACTTGGGAAACCTTAATTGGGTGATTCAGAGGGTAGGAGTGTACAGAACACTGGACCGCCAGAGTTCACTGAAGTACTCTCGTGTAAGCATGCAGTTGGAATCAAGGTTATAGTGGCAGTCATCGAACCTAATGCTCTCAGGACTAGATTTGCTGGGGGTATTGGAATGGCTAGAATTTGTCTGATATGGAAGCTTAAAGTTGAAATCCTTTCTGGAGGCAGGAAGGCTAGACAACTGGCTGTGTCTAGGTGTGCTCCTATAGTCTGTCAACTGTACAGGTTATAACTGAGATTTCTGCATGTTGATTGTGATGCCCAAGGTAGGGGCTAGGTGTAGCAGACAGTCCCTGGCTTGGAATAGTAGTTGCCTGTTTGGTGCAGTCAGGAACCAGTCATCTAGATAAGGCAACATGTTTTATCCATGTAGTCTCAAGTGAGCTGCTACTACCGGCATGCATTTGGTAAACACCCTGGGGGCTGTGGTGAGAGCAAAGGGCAGTACTCTGAACTGATAATGACTGGTCCCCAGCCGAAAGCGGAGAAACATTCTGGAATACCTGTTCATTTTGATGTGATAGTATCCATCCTGAAGGTTGATGGAGCACATCCAGTTGTCCTTTCGTAACAGAGGCAGAATAGACTGAATCGTGACCATTCAAAACTTCACACTATCTACTGATTTGTTTAGTAAACTTAGGTACAAGACTGGCCTTAGGTCCCCTGTCTTCAGCACCTTGAGTAAATTCCAGATCTGATTTGGTCTGGTGGGACCTCCTGGTTGACTCTTTTTCTAGCAGCTTTGCAATTTGTAACTGTGCTTCCTCCCTCTGATTGCGTGGAACATCTGGGAGATTTTTCTTTGATTTTGGTCTTTGGAAAAATGGAATGGAATATCCTCTGGATATGATCCTTTGCATCAAACAATCACTTGTGATGGCTAACCAGGCGTCTGGGTACAAGGATAAGCACCTCCCTACTGCCCCCAGAGAGGGACAGTCAGGCACCCTCTTAGGAACGCTGAAAGGATCTATCCGAAGAGGAGTCTCTTGATTCTGCACACCCCCTCTGCTGCGAGGGTGGCGTCTACCATTATACTTATTTCCCCCTCTGCCCCTGGGTGAAAAATCTCCCTGTGATTCCTGAAAATGACCCAGAGACTTTTTGAACCACAATTTTTTACCACCACCACGATTCCTGGAAAACAGTCTTTGTGGGGTAGAAAAATGGACTAATGGCAGACAAGGTCTTTCCATGTTCCTCACTATGGGAGAGCTGCTCTTTAACAGTGGGGCCAAACAACAATGATCCATAAAAGGAACATTAATGAAGGATGCTTTCGTGAAGTGTCAGAGCTGCACCTAGGCATGACATCTTATAGCAATGCCTGAACAGTGCACCCTTGAGGTACTCTTTGTCGCATGGGAGATTAGCCTCATGGATGGGTTAGAGATAGGCTACAGGGTGGCCAATCTGGAGGAAAAGGTTTTCTGCTCCTCAGCAGACATGGACTCTGGGGCAGAGCTAGAGAGTTCCTTAATTAAGTCCCTCTGTAGTCTGGTGAGGTGTGCCAGGTAGTTCAGTGACCGCAATGCGAAAGTCAGTGAAGCATACACCTGCATCCCAAATCTGTCCAAAGCCCTACACTCCTTGTTAAGGGGATGGAGACAGGAGCCCTGTTTGTCCAGCTCCTTTTTAGTGGCTGATGCAACAACCATGGCATCTATTGGGGAACCTTTAGTCCAGTACTGCCTATCGGATGTGGCACTAAGGATCTTGTCAGCTCTCTTTGGAATGGGCTCCACAGTGTCCAGCCCCTTCTATGCCCTGTGAGAGACAAGGTTGATAAGGTAATCCGCAGGGGGGTGACACACAAGATGCAGAAGAGCCAGACCCAAAGGCCTCCAAAAACACCAACTCCTCTGAGAAAGGGCTTTGGGTAGACCAACCACCTCTTTGGTGCAGGACTTCAAGGATGTATCCAAAAGAGACATAATCAGATAGAGATCTTGAGGACCCTTTCCCTTCATCAAAGTCAGTGTCTTCTGTCAGTGAGTCCTGAGGGGAATCTGGGTGCCTCCTCTTGCATAGTCTCTTCCAAGGAACCTCCTTGGTGGGATGTTCCAGGGAGGTGTCGGAAGAGACTGGGTGCTCTCCACAGGGGTAGCTGTTTGGAGGCTCTTAGGGTCCGGCTGTTCCTGAGGTGGAGGAAGAGCAGGCTCGGGTGCAGAAGTCAGAGAGGCCGAAAGCAAGCTCTCCTGAACCGAAATTCTAGGAGCAAAAAACTCCAAACCAGTGTCCACTTTGAATGCAGAAGGACCCAGAGAGGCCAAAAGCAATTTTGCCTGAACCGAAGCTCTAGGAGCATTCAACTCCACTGGTCTCCTGCCCCAAAGGGTGATTCGGAGCCAAGCTGTTATGTGCCAAGGCATTGAGGGAGGGTGGGTGACAGCTCCGAAAATTTTGGAGTCAAGATCATTCACTCTGATCCAACGCTGACGCTTCAGCCCCGAGATCAGTTATGCTCTAAGAAAGTCAGAGCCGATCAGATCAGAGATGTCATCAGAGCTGAGGAAGGAAGGTCCATCAGGTTTGATGTGTTGACTCTGGATACCTCCAGATTCAAGGGCTCCAAAACGGGAGGTCGGATAACAGAAGAAGAAATCAAAGGCATAAAGGTAAGCTGGCTTACAGATCTGGTGGGGGAAGAAGCAGGCAAAACTCCCATCTGTATCTGCATCCTGAGGAATCTCATCATCACCCTGTCCACCTCTGCTTCAGAAAGACTATGGGAAGATCTGACAGAGAATGACATGGAGGGAGGTCTCAAAGGCTTCTTCAGGGTTCCTTGAAGAAAGGAAAATCTCATAGTAGGAGACAGGTCCTCCAAGGAGAGGCTAGGAGTTTGGTGTCGAGGAGGTGACACTAAAGTCTGTGTCAGATCCGAAGGCTTTTGATCCAACAGTTTCAGAGTTTCATCTGTGGGCTCAGAAGTAGCCCTTTTTGGAGAAGACTGGGTACGGGGAGCATTTTCTGTGCTCTCTGGGCTCCTTATGTTTTCTAGGAGGGGTTTGGGCCCCCTGATTCGCGTATCGAACCAGCAACAGAAGCAGGATGAGGAAGAAGACCCTTAAGAATCAATTTGTTTCGGCGTTCCACAAAAGCACAAGCAATGAAACCCGAACAAATTTCACAAGAGACATCTAAATGACTGGGCCCTAAACAATAAACGCACTCCCTGTGATCATTAGATTGAGAAATCTTGTGCCCACAGGAAAGCATTTTTTGAACCTAACAGGCTTGTCATGTTTATTAGCCATAATATGGTTAAACAACCACAATAAAAACAAAGCTCTGAGAAGAGAGAGAGTTTATTTTTTTTTTAGAAGGGAAACCGGAAAAGAAAAACTACCAACAATGGTAGGGATAAAAAATACCCACAGGTACAAAAATATCTAAAAACTTAAACGAAGAACCCAAAAATAATAATAATAAAAAAACAAAAAAAAAAAAAAAAGTTTGCAGAAAAGTAAGGAAGGGTGATAGGCTACAAATAAGAGCTAGAATTTAACAATAAAGTTTTATTAAATCACCCACAACCCACAAGGAGCTATAACAGAAAAAAATCCCAGCTTGTTAGAAGTGCTGCAAATGAGATCTGGGGTAATTTGGAGGACAGAGGTGTTATGTGTAAGGGAGGAGCTCAAGCTATAAAAAGCTGCAGGGTCAGATTCGAACTCACAGGTTGAAGAATTAATGAAAATGACATCATCAGATCTCTAAATTTTACATGCATGTTCAAAATAATATAAGGTTTGCCTAAAACTAGGAATGCTCTACAGGCATAAAAACTTCCTTAGCAACACCACCAAAACCACTCTTGCCACTACCTATCTTTTCCCATCTCTCTTATCTGATGCAGTCACCCTAATCAACCTTCCGGCTACAAACATCACACATCCTCTTGCCAAAGTATCTACTCATACTTTGTCACTAATAAAATGGAATTCTGTCCCTCTGCAAATCAGATCTACCTCTAACCTCTCCAACTTCAAACTACTACTAAAAGACTACCCAAATAAAACTTGGTTCTGCTCTTGCATTATTCCAGGCTGAACTAGTCCCTCCTTTCTTCCACAATCAGCATATCTGACTATGTTCAGACAGAAGGAATTAGTAAAATCTGTTTCATAGACAACAAATATAATTTTGCCTAGACTATATTATCTACTCATCTCTGTTTCAAAGAGTAGACTCATTGCGCTTAATGTCATCCCTATGAACTTCAGGTTGTGATTACTTTATTGACAGTGCTCTTTTTCAACTTGTTATATACGTTCAAATATTTGCACTATGTAAGTATAGGTTCACACTGTATGAACTGATGCTGAATTTTTACTTAATATGTCTCTGTTCTGTATTAGTCTGCATAATAACTACATAACTGTAACCCTATTATGTTAATGTGGAGTTTTTCGTCCTGGGCCCCCAATGAAAATGGGATATTACCCCAGTCTGACTTTCAAAGTAAGCAAATGTCAAATAAAATGAATAAATAAAAAAACTGAGGTGGAAGAATGACAACATCAGATCTACTGGTTCATATCCTCATAATCAAGAAAGTGTAACAGTCCATCAAGGAAAACATACCTGTAGTGCCATTGTGAAGTGACTTGATTTAGTATCACGCACAATACTAGTGTTCATAGCAGACTGAATACCCCATCGCCACTGTATGTAACCCATGGTGTTTTTGTCCAGATGTCGAGCCACCACTGTGGTCAGGCCAGGGCGGATCCCTCTGGAGGAAAACTGCATAGCACACTGTGCAGTGGCAAAACTAAAGGAAGCAGAAATTAAGAATTTTTGTTAATTTGTTCCAGTATTTTAATCAGCACTATTAGTTCAAAGTACATTTACATGACAGTCTTTAATCAGTTCTACAAATGAAGCCCACTCACCCTGTGATGCTTAAGACTTCATTTCCAGGTTGTAAGCAATATATTTTCACTAATAACAATACCTATTTGCTGAAAAGGAAGGCCCCATTGGACACAGCCACTTGTTAGGAGCAACCCAAGAGCAAAGTCTGATTAACTCATTCACTCCAATGGTTTGGTTTGTCTTTCGGCTTTTCCCGGTAAGGGGTCGCCACAGCGGAACTCCAGTCCACTAATGATTGGCAGTAGATTTTTACGAAACGCTGAGGCACCAGCTCAATGCTCAACCTTCAACGAAGGCATGCCCATTTACGCACGCATGTCTTTCGAACGCTACCCAACCGCGGGGAGGACATGCAGACTCCACAGAGTAGGCACTCCCAAGCCCAGCCGAGAATCGAACGGGAGAACCTCTTGCTGTGAGGTAACAACGCTACCGCCGTACCACCGTAGCATTAACTCATTCATTCACTCCAATGGAGCTCAGGAAATTTGCACTGTAACTTCCAATGGGCAGAGCCCAAGCCTTTTGACAGAATCAAATTATGCCCTCACATTTCAAACAAATGTTCATATCTCTGGAACACAGGGATTATGAAAGAAGTATAAATGGCAAACTCTTCAGCACAAACTATTTTTATAGTGGCAGTTTTCTTTAGGTTCTAGGTCTTAAACCAAATTTTATAAGCCACAGTAAATACAGTAACTATTACATCTGTAATATTTTGTAAACAACTTACAATATCTCAGCAACCACTCAAGTTACAAACATACTATCAAGCAGCATTGTATTCATATTCATATGAGGCTAAGGAGTTCTGCCTGTGTTACTTGTTGTGATATTTTGAAAAATATAAAAATTATAGCTATATAAATTAATATAAAAACACAACAGTTAATATCTACTCAACCTGCACTAGATAGAGGTAAAATATTAATGCAGTTGAGTTTGCCACTGTGTAAGCTTTAAAATGAAATCTTTTAAAAACTTGTACATAGCACAGTTTTGGAATTATTGATGCAAATATGAACAAACAATATTTGACGTCTTGAGGCATCAATAGGAGTTAACTGCAGATGCATCTGGAGGCTTCACTCGGATGTAATGAGTTAAGTGACTTGCTCAAGTTTACACACAGTTGGCAAATGAAGGTTGAGGGAATCAAACTCTATCACAGGAACTACAGCTCACAGCTTTAATCCTCTGCACCAACTACATAAATAATGCATTAAACTAAACACAAATAGATTCACTGACCTTAGGAATAAGGATTTCTTGCACTGAAACTCAGGCAAGTGAGCTAATTTGAGAAACCTTTTCAACCACAACCTAGGTCATGATGCATACAGGACACAAGTAATAGCAAAAAAATGCATAACTGGCCTATGTACAAAACTTCACGTGGGACAAAGCAGACAAACACACTTAGGCAATACTAACAACAAAGTAAATGGGATGCCTTACAGTGTACTGCTGAGAGGCATAGCTAGATTGGGGGAGTAGGGGGAAGCCACCACAGGCGAAAGATGTTAGGGGATACAAACAGCTGGTTCTAATCAGTTAGTAGTGCATTACCAGCACTCATGGAATGTCAACACAGACTGCAGTGCTTTTGTGATCAGGACTGAAGTGCTATGAGGCACTTTTAGTCTTTCAGTCCTGAAGTACAGAAATTGACCTAGCTTGCTCATTAACTGAGGAACATCAGATGTCTGAGAACTGAATGGACCTTTTTTGCTCCTCAACCAGTAGAGGGTTGCAGATGAGGAAAACAGACATGGTTTGATCTTTAGGTTAGGAGTGCCAGATCTTGGAGAACTGACCTTTTTCCCCCTCAACTTACAGTTAAAGGAGCACTGAGTGAACCAGCTATGGCTTATGATGCTGTTACAAAATCCTATAGTGACAAAAACTAAAAACATCAAAAACACATTCAAGAAGTAGGTCTTAAGCCCAAGAAAAATACAAAAATCTGTCTCGATAAGCACAGAAATAAGAGTTGTGTAAAATTTTACCATAACCATAGATGTCCTTCTCTTCCATGTTGCAGTATTCTTACTGTGGGATCCTCTGCCTCAGGCGACCTAAACGTCGGCGCCTATGCAAAAGCTCAAGCCTGGTTGACACGTCGCACATAGGGCCATAAACCAGGGGCCTTAATTGTGACGTCTGCATGCACAGACCTCAGAACTAACTGCCCAGTCAGACAGTATGATGTCCTCTAGATTGGTGAAATGCAATAGACTGCCCAGTGTGACCATAGTGTAGGTAAACTCCCCATGATGCTCCAATGTAGGGGGATAGGTGGGAGGGAAGGAATACTGCAACATGGAAGAGGAGGACATCTATGGTTATGGTAAGACTTTACACAACTATTCTATGTTCTTCTATTCTCATTTTGCAACATTCTTACTGTGGGAGAGTACCACAGCTTAAGAAGGAGGAAGGGTGAGGAAGAGGTAGCGGATTCCAGGAAACCCTGCAGGATTGCCCTTGTAAATCCTACTCTGGCTCTGGAGATATGGTCCAGTTTATAATGTTTGGTAAAGGTATGTACTGAGGACCAAGTGGCTGCTTCAGGGATGGTAATTGTGTCCAGGCCTTCAAAGAAGGCCTCAGAAGAGGCTACTGCTTTAGTAGTGTGTGCCCTGACCCTCTGATGCAAGTGTTTTCCATGGTAGGAATAGCAGAAGCAGATACTTTTCCTAATCCAGCAGGAGATGGTTTGTTTGGATATTGCCTTGCCCAGACTATTCTGACTGAGGTGAGGGCTACCAGAAGGACTGTTTTCCATGTGTACATCTGCAGGGATGCAGAAAGTACAGTTGTGTACACATACTAGATGTTCGAGTGTATTCACTGTTGTAGTCATCACACTTGGGTTATCTGTCTGCAGGTAGCCCTCAGTCGGCCCGAATACCAGAGACTTAGTATTTCTGCGTCAGTAACTGTCACTCCAGGACTGACGTCAGGTCATCAGGGGGTATAAAAATAGGCAGCCAATGCCATTACATCAGTTTTTCTTGCCCCAAATGTCAGGAGCCCCCCAAAAGGGAGCTAAGTTATGGTGGAGGAAACCACCACCAGTAAAAAGTAAATACTAATACCAATAACCATACCCCTGAAAATTGGGGGGGGGGGGCTAGACAGATTAAGAAGAGAGATAGAGAAAGAGAAACCAGGGGTTGGAGGGAGGGGAAACCAGGACTGCAACAGTGAATACACTTGAACATCTACATTTATTGTAAGTGTACACAACTGTACTATGTTCTTTGTGTTTCAATGTTGCAGTCATCACAGTTGGGCGGATTCCCAAAGCTGAAGAAGGGTGGAAGCAGTCATGAAGAGTTACGGCTGGCTAGAATGTCCTGCAGGACTGCTGTTGCAAAGCCTGCCCTGGATTTGGAGAAGATAGGCAAATGGTAGTGATTGGTGAAAGTGTGCACTGAACTCCAGGTAGCAGCTTCCAGGATGTCCCTGGTAGGGACTCCCCTGAGAAATGCAGTAGAGGTAGATGCTTGTAGCAGAAATGGATGCAATGTACTATCCACTTAGATATAGTTTGCTTAGAAATGGCCTTGCCCTCTGCCCCAGTTGCAAAGCTGACTAATATCTGGTCTGATTTTCTGAAGGCCTTAGTCCTAATGCAGGTAAAATCTGAGCTGTCTGTGCATGTCCAAGTAGTGCAAGATCCTTTCTCCTTTATTTTGAGGATTAGGGAAAAAGGTTGGCAAGTGTATGGATTGACTGACAGCCACACTGGACACCCACTTTAGGCATAAAGGAAGGGTTTGTCCTGAGAGAGACCCTGTCAGCATGGAAAATAATGAAGGGTTCCACAGCCATAAGTGCTTGTAGGTCAGACACACTTCTAGCTGAAGAGATGGCTAGAAGCAATGCTGTTTTCCAAGAGAGGAATTTTAAGTCTGCTGACGCTGCAGACTCAAAGGGTGGATGTGTGAGCTTTTCCAGTACAAAGTTAAGGTCCCAGGCAGGGGTGGGTGCTCTCCTTGGTGGTCTTAAGTTGTTTTCCCCTCTCAGGAACTGTTTGATAAGAGGGTGCAAGAAGAGAGGTGGCACAGTGTTGTAATGAGCCGAAATGGCTGAGGTATGACTCTTAATGGAAGAGAAGGACAGGCCTTTGTGGAGTAGATCTGCTAAGTAATCCAAAATTAAAGGCAGAGAGGGCAGAGTTGTGTTTTCTCCTTTAGCTAGGCTCCATGAGCAGTATCTTTTCCACTTATCAGCATAGGATTTCCTTGTACTGGGTCTTCTGGATTCAAGAATGACGTGCAGCACCTGTTTGCTTAGAGCTGCTGGGATATGATTCAAGGGATAAGCCAGGCTGCAAAATCTGCCCCTCCTGCTGAGAGAGCAGGGTAGGGTTCTGATGCAGGTGCCATGGTGGCACTGATGTCAGGCTGTGCAGAAGTGGGTACCAGTGCTGGCATGGCCAGTCTGGGGCAATCAGAATTGTCCTCGGTCTGTCCTGTCGTATTTTGAGTAATACTCTCAAGAGAAGAACAGGGGTGGGAATGCATAAACTGAGAGATTTACCCACTGAAAGGATAGGGCATCCACTTTCCAGGCTCTGCTGTGATGGTTCCTGGTGCAGAATCTGCTAAGTAGTTGTAGGGGGAGACAAAAAGGTCCACACCTCTGGTGTCCCCCATTTCAGAATCAGAAGGTTGAAGGTGCTGGGCTCTAACCGCCACTCATGTGGGTCTAGGAGATTTCTGCTTAAGTCGTCTGCCAGTTAATTTTGATTGCCTGGCAGGAATTGAGCTTGCAGATGGACTTGCCTGTCCAATGCCGTGTTCCACAGAGCCATGGCTAGCCTGCAGAGTGGTTAGGAATGTGTCCCCCCCCCCCCGCTTGTTGATGTACAACATAACTGTGGTGCTGTCTGTTTTTATTAGAAGTTGCTCTGGCAAGAGTAAGGATCTGAAAGCTGTCAGGGCGTTCTGCACAGCTAGCATCTCTTTTTGGTTGATGTGCAGATGAATTTGACTTGGGCTCCAGTGGCCCTGAATGCATATGCCATCCATGTGTGCTCCCCAGGCATAGTCTGGTACGTCTGTGGTTAGGATCTGGGTGGCTTGGGGTTGAGTAAAAGGCAGTCCCTTGTTGAGGTTGCATGCTTCTGCCCACCAAAGAAACTCTGTCCTTAGACAGGGTAGGATAGGAATGCCTGTTTCCAGGTCCAGAGAATGTTGGCATCAAAGAATTTTTAAGTACCACTGAAGTTTTCTCATATGCAGTCTTGCATATGGAATTAGCAGTATGCATGAGGCCATGAACCCTAGGGCCTGCAGTTTTTTTCTTGTGGATAGCTGGGTTCTGGTGGCCATTTGTTTGAAGTAGGCTGTCAGATAGACTTGTTTTTCTGAAGTGAAGAATGCCATCTGGGATGTTGTGTCCAAGCTTGCTCTCAGAAACACAATCCTTTGACTGGGTACCAGTTTTGATTTATTTTTGTTGATGGTGTACCCCAGGGAAGTGAGGAGGTTTTTCACAAATGTCAGGTGCTGCAACAGCATTCCTGACTGTCCTCCTGAATCAGGCAGTCATCCAAGTACGGGTAAATTTGGATATTTCTCTGTCTGCAGTATGCAATGGCTGGAGCCAGGCATTTTGTGAATACTCTGAGTGCAGTGGATAAGCCAAAGGGAAGTGCAGAGAACTGATAATGCATAGATCCAGCCCTGAAACATAGATACTTCCTGCAAGACTCCCTTATAGAGATGTGCAGATAGGCTTCTTTTAAGTCTAGGGTGACTAACCAGGCATCCTTGGTTAGCACTGGTAGAAGTTGTTGCAGGGTAAGCATTTTGAAATTTGGTATCACCAGGAAGGTGTTGAGAATTGAAAGATCCAGGATTGAGCGCCAAGAGCCTTCTTTTCTGGGTACCAGGAAGAGTCTAGAATAGAATCCTTGACCTATTTGTTCCAATGGAACCGGCTGAATAGCTCTGATGGAGAGCAGGGATAAAACTTGGTTTTGAGCCTCTTCTCACTGGTTTGGAGGAAGGTCTGGGAACCCTCTTGGGGTTGGCAGTGAGTGGAAGTAAAATTTGTACCCCTGGGATACAATGGTGAGGACCCATCGGTCTTGTGTGATGGACATCCAGTTTTTTGCTTGAAGGATAAGTTTTCCTTCTGGGGGCACAAGCAATTGGGCAGAGGTGGGGAGTGGAGAGGAGAAGTCATTGTGAGTTATTTTCTGTAAGGCGGTGGCTTACACTCCCTGCTTTGGGGGTGGGGGCACTCCATTGCTTAGATCTCTGCATACCCTGAGACTGTAATCTGGGTGGTCCGTTTCCCCTGGGCCTGGTTTGAGATGGGTGGGTGGGGGCCAGTGTTTGGAAAGGAAATGCCTACTGAATCTAGGGGGTTGCACTTGTAAGAATTCTTTAACAGTCTGCATAGACTTAGCTTTTTCTTCTATCTTTTCAAGAACCTCTTCTGCTTTGGTGTCAAACAAACTGTCGTTGTTCAAAGGAGTGTCTAATAACTTTGATTTGACATGGTATGGCAAGGTCTGCTCCTTGAGCCAAGCATGTCTTGTCTTCTCAGTACAGAACTAGTGACTGCTGCCCAGCAAGATGCCTCTAGGGCATCAAAGCCACACTGCAAAGTATGCTTGCTGACTTGGCTGGCAGAGTGCATAAGCTCCTGCATTTCCTTATTTTCTGCACAGTCTGTAAAGGTTGCCACCTTTTATTTAATAAGTTCGATAACATGTTGCTGGTACTTCAGCATGTAAAACTGACAATTTAATGCCCTAACAGCAAGAATAGCAGAGGTATATACCTTCTTACCCCATCTATCCAAAGCTCTGAAATCCCTGTCCGAAGGGGTGGGATTCTTGGCTGTAGCTGCCTTGATACCTTTAGGCTCCTGGGAAATGATCTCTAGGTCAGCAGTAGGATCAGGTACTCTGTAGTACCTGTCTGGTTTCCTAGGGGCAGGAGATAAGGTATCAGGAGTAAGACTGGATTCCATAAAAACATCATCAACAACCTCCAGGACAGGGGTTATTGCTAAAGGTCTGTCCTGTGGCAAATCTAGGAATTCCCTGAGTTTCTTTTTGGACTGAGGATAGTCCTGGCATTCCCAGTGGAAATGCTCTCATAAGGTATGTAAGGTTTCACCAAAAGAAAAATCCTCTGGAGGGGAGGCAGAGGGAATGGATTCCTCTGCATTTGAATCCTCATAAGCAGACAGGGGCATGTCTTCACAATCAGATACCTCAGAGTCATCGGACTCCTGGTCTGTTGAAGCTGCAAGGGACTGGTCTCTTTTCCTCTTAGCAAGGGAAGGCTGACTTCCCGTAATCAGCGCAATAAGGTCTTCTGCCATTCTGAGCATTTGTCGTTGAGGCATGGGAGGAGGTGCACGCGCTTTGGTTGGTTTTCTAGGCGTAGCGCATACTCTTGGCCTAAGAAACTCGGTAGTTTTAGATAAAAAAGAAGTCGGTTTGAGTCGAACATCAGTAGTGCGAAGAACTGCCTCAGAAGCCGGTGCCTGCACAGCGGCTCCGGACCCATCCAAGGTGGAGACATCCGCAGGTTCCATAGTCGAAGAAGAATCTCGCGGCATACCGGACTCCGAATGGATCTCGATAGAGGCTTGCAAATCCATAGAAGCGGGCATCAGGGGCTGCAAAAGCGCCTCACTGAGTATTGTTGAACTGGCGACTAGCTTAACGGAAGCATCGTCGGCAGCTTTAGACCTATGCAGTCTCTCTGTCTTTATCCTTATGTTTTTTCGGAATATCGGTAGTCTGATGGCTTACCGAAGCCATTTTGGAATACGGAGATCGAGAGCGGAAGAATTTAGCGACAAAGAGAGCCCGACAATGAATGGTTTGGGCGTTGAACACGGCACAAAACCGACAGGGAGGTACGTCGTGGTCTGGGCCTAAGCAGGTGATGCAGTAAGAATGAAAATCTGTGCGTGGTATTTGCTTTCCACAGGCAAGACAATTTCTAACTGTTTCTGACATCGGTTAGAGCAAGAAAAAAGGATCCCCAATAGGGTATTTAGCTTTAAGACTTCAGGATTATTCAATTCGTAAACGAAAATTCAGGTAGCAGCCGACAGGCACTTGCGAACTGCTTCTGCTTCAGGCTCCTCGGCAAGAAAGACTGATGTAATGGCATCGGCTGCCTATTTTTATACCCCTGATGACCTGACGTCAGTCCAAGAGCGACAGCTACCGATGCAGAAATACTAAGTCTCTGGTATTCGGGCCGACTGAGGGCGACCTGCAGGCAGAAAACCCAAGTGTGGTGACTGCAACAGTGAAACACGAAGAACATCTGGCTGGCTCAAAAGGGGCAAGTGTAAGTTTTTCCAGGATGTAATTTAGGTCCAACGGAGGTGGGATAAGCTTCCTTGGTGGCCTAATGTGCAGGACCCCTTTTAAAAAACAGTTTACCATTCAACCTGGAGAATAGAGGAGGGTCCAAGTGTTAGCAGGCAAAGATGGCAGATAAGTGAACTTTCACTGATGAGTAAGAAAGGTCTGATTTTATGAGCTCACACACTTGTTAGGACTAGAGGAACATCTGCTTGAAAGGGTCCCTATATCTTTGGAGACACCATTTGGAGAACCGTTCCCATTTGGAAATGTAGGATCTCCTTGTGTTGGGTTTACTGGTCTCCTGCAGGATAGACAGCGCATCCTCAGTGTATCGGTGTCTGAAGGGGACTAAAATGTGTTTTCTCATTAGGGATGGTTGCGAGACGCCCTGCACTTTGAGTCAATTCATGGTGGCTCCCCAGCCCAGATCCAAAGCATCTGTGTGCATGCTTTCAGCTGGTGTGATGGGTTAAAGGGAAGGCCTGGATTCAGTTGTATCTGTTGAATCTGCAAGGCAGGAAGGGTATTTGGAAGTCTAAGGGGTGGCTGTGTTGGGACCACGCATTCTTTAGATGCCACTGTAACTTTCACATGTGCATTTTGGCTAATGGCAGCACAGGTATTGTGGCTGCCATAAGGCCCAGTAGGTGCATGAAATGGCTGGCTGACAAATGGTCGACTTGGAGGAGGTCCTGGAATTGGTTGATCAGGGAAGATATACCTTGTCCTGAGGCAGGAAAGCCTTCATCAGGTCTGTCTGTATCCTGCATCCTAGGAAGGTTTTTATCCTCTGCTGGGGAGAGGGATGATTTGTTGAGGAGTGAGAATCCCAAACCCTGAAGCAAAGACATGGAGAACAAAAGATGATTTTTGAGGGTATCTTCTCCTCCTGCCAGGATGAGAATGTCATGCAGGTAGGAGTAGATTTGGATGCCCTTGGTCCTGCAGTTGGCTATGGCTGGAGCTAGGCACCTGGTTAAGACTCTTAGTGGAGTGGATAAACCAAAGGGGAAGGCAATAAATTGAAAGTGTGAACAGGGTCCAGCAAAATGTAGGTACTTCCTATGGTTTGGCTGTATGGGAAGGTGGAGGTAAACCTCCTTCAAATCCAAAGTGGCCATGAAAGCCTTGGGTGGCAATAGTGGAAGCAGGTTTTGGAGGGATAGCATTCTGAAGGTAGGGACTTTCAGAGAGAAGTTTAAGAAGGATAAATCCAGGATTGGCCTCTAATGGCCAACGTTTTTTGGTACCAGGAATAACCTGGAGTAGAAACCTTGTCCTTCTTGACCTGGTGGAACTGGTTCTATGGTTCCCCTGTGCAAGAATATCCTGGATGATGTGAGGGATGAGGTAAAGTTGTTTTTTGGGTGGGAAGGGGATGCCTTGTCTTGTGGGTTTTTCCTGTCAGGATAGGAAATATCCTTTTTCCACTATTGCCAGCACCCAACGGTCTGAGGTGATTTCTTGTCAGAGGGGCAGACAGTGAGAGAGGCGGGATGAGAGTTGGAGGGGATCGAGGCAGTCACACATTGTTATTATTCCTGCCCTGAATGGACTGTGTGTGGGAAGAGGACAGCTTTCTTGTCCCTTTCTTATGTCTGGAAGATGCAGGTGTGGCCGTGGTGGGGGCTCTTCTGACATAGGCAGTCTTAGCAGGGTAATTTCTGTAATACTTTGGTATAGGGGAGACAAGCAAGTGCTTGATATCTTGGAGTTCCTTACTCTTCTCCTGCAAGTTCTTAAGCAGTTCGGCAGACTGTTTTCCAAACAGAAGGTTATGGTCTAGTGGGGCATCTAGAATATTGGATTTAAAGTCTTCAGGCAGTGGCTGGAGCCTAAGCCTAAGCCATGAGTATCTGCGTAGCATAGACGGGGAGATGCAGCAGATCTAGTGGAGGCCTCTGTTGCATCATAATTACATGTAATCAACTATCTAGCAACCTGAGATGGCAGGGATAGTTTAGATGATATTTCTGTCTTATTTGGAGAATCAGGCAAGGAGGACAGTACGATTGTAGCTTGGGATACCAAATCCAGGGCATACTTTATCATACGGGTTTGGTAATTAACAGCCCTAAAAGCTAGGGTAGAAAATGCATATCTTCTTGCCTAAGCTGTTCATTACCTTGCTGTCCTTGTCCGAGGGTAGTAGTGATGAGGAAGGAATGAGTCTAGACTGTTTGTCTGGGGCTATAGCTATCACTGTGGGGTTTGCCAAGGGTGCTTTCAGTAAAAATTTGTAGTCATCAGTAACCTTGTAGAAACAATCTGGTCTCTTGAGGGCAGGCGACTGAGAGTCAGGGTTTTTTGAGACTGATGCAAATGCATCTAAATATGCAGGAATCACTGGGAGGATGGCTGATGGAGAAGGCGAATCAACCTGCAGCAGCTCAAAATACCTTTTTTGAGTTTCTGTCATCTGGGTAGTATCCCATTTAAAATACTCCCTCATTTTTGTTATAGTCTCTCCAAATGTAATGTCCTGTGGAGGGGAGTCTCCCTCTATGGAAGCCTCACCAGGGGAGTAGTATTCCAAGGGGGAGGCTATTTGAGAGGAGTATGTGACTGACTCAGAGGAAGAGGATAAGGCTTCTTCTTCTCCTTCCTGAGAAAAGGAAGGAAGGACAGATGCAGTTGAGGCAGGCCTTAGGCCAAGTACAGGTGTAGTGGGAGCAGAGAAGGCTGAGGGCCTGAGAGCCATGAAGGTCTGCATCAGGACTGTGTGAAGGAGCACTAGTCTGGTTATCCCTCTGAGGAAGTAGACAAAGGTTTTGTCTTTTGTCTCTTTTTTAAAGGGGTAGCTTTAGGAGAAGTAGTGGGCCTAATTCCAGGGGTCTGCTCTATACAGGAAGGATCGGATTCCTGGATCACAGAAGGTCATCCGGTACAGCCTGGTTCCCCCTCGACTTCAGTAACAACCAACATCGGAATATCCTCAGTGCACGTGCCAACCGATACTTCGGAAGTGGCTTCCTCAAGAGTACGTGCCGAAGTAGATGACTCTAGCAGACATCCCTCAACCTCTATACTGGTGGTTCGTGGGCAGTCTGACAATGGAGGGGCAGAGGTGGTAGTCCTTGAAACTTTGGCCTTTTTTCTTGGCGGTTCCACCAGGGTGGCCAACTCTGGATCCATTTCTCAATGCTAACTTTTTTAATCTCTAACTCTCTAAATATAAGTTGAGGGTGGGAATAAAAGACTGGCAGATGGCACAGGAGGTATGATCGTGTTCCCGGTCTAAACAAAAAACGCTACGGTCGTGAGAGTCTTTATGCAGGATTTGACATCCGCATTTGCATTTACCTTTCTTAGCGGACATTGGCTAAGAACAGACTAACAAACCAAGCTCAAGCAAAAGTATTAATAAGAATTCCCCAACAGGGTACTTGGCATTAGGCGTCTTGAAGGAGAGGAGCAAAGTGATCCATCTGACATTTGACTGTGGAAAAAGAGTTCTGAGGTGTGTGTGCAGACATCACATTTAAGGCCTCCTGGTTTATGGCCCTACGTGTGATACCTCACGTACTAACTAACAGCAACCAGGCTTAAGCTTTTGCATAGGAGCCGATGTTCGGGTCGCCTGAGGTGGAAAATCCCACAGTAAGAATACTGTCACATGAGAATAGGAGGACATCCTTTTATACAAATATCAGCATTGCTATGTTAAAAAAAGGGTCTGCTTATATTTGGTTATTTCCTGTTTTTACCTCCTGTGATAGAACCTAGTCATATTGTTGATAAAAATGCTTAAACATATATCTGTTTGAATAGAACTTTGTTCGAAAATGAGTTTTAAGTACTCCTTATGGTGAACTGGTACAGCATAGCCTCGATTCTGAATGAATGTACAAAATATAAATCTAGTCAAATCTTCTTTAAGCAGATTCATGTATACCGAAAATCTGTTACATTTCTGATATCCTGTGTAGTTGAGTTCCTCCTTATATGTACTCTAAGAATTAAGGAGTTCAGCAAAAGGGTAGCTCTACCTCTTATTTGAAGCCAAGTGGCTTTCTTTAAGAGTCATACAGTAGTATTCAGTAAGGGTGGAGAGGTGTAGGTAGAGTAATAGTTTGTTTTCGGCTGCTTGGAGTAGTGCAGTACTGTGGGATGCAATCTAATGGGAAAAAATGCTTTAATGTGACTACACAGCATCCAAATACAACTGTTTACTAAAATTAAACAAATCACTGCAACAGCAAGGGGCATAGGTGTCCCCTGAGGTGATACAAGTGCGCATTTTCTGGATGATCTCTATGGGTGCTAAAACTGAATACCATTTGCAATGAAGTGGAGGGGATTTGTTTCATATAAAAAATTCAGATGTTACTGCATGTTTCAGTAAACAAAAGCATAAGCATCAACAGAATAAGTTTCAAAAGTAGAATCATTGACTAATGTTGCACTTACTTTAGGCATCATTATTGCTAAAATAATGAAATAAATGTAGCTTCCTACACAGTTTAAAAAACTGAATCTTTTAACTATGTGAATGAGAGAACAGTTGGCATAAGGTAATGAAATGTGGATGAAAATTTAAGTTGTACATCGATAAGTGGAAATTCTGAAATCTTTATAACATTGTTGCAACTACTATACTCACAAAAAAGATACAGTAACAGTTTCTACTGTAAACAGAAGAGAGTAAATTGTCCACATAAACACTCCCCAGAATTCATTAAGGTGCCTAGCATTAGCTGCACAGTTTATGCTAAAAAGGCCTTTCTCCAATGACGTGTCCAGATGTCAGGTCCCCCCCAAATGGAGAGCAAAAATATATAAACAAATAAATATAAAAACAAACAGTAAATATATAAATGCACCTTAAAAACATAAAATTTACCTTCAACTAAAAGCAAATACACCACAAAGGCTTTTGAGTATAGTGAAGGAAAGAAAATGTATAAAATGGGGGATGGCGGGTGGGTAACCCAGACTGCAACAGTGAATAAACTCTTAACATCTACATTTAAGGTAAGTGTGCACAACTGTACTATGTTCTTTGTGTTTTACTGTTGCATTCATTACAATTGGGTAGAATCCAAAGGCTATGGATGGGAGGATGGAACTAAACAGCATTAGGAGCAGCTATAAGGCCCTGCAAGACTGCAGTGGCAAAGCCTGCCCTGGATTTAGAGAAAAGAGGTAAAGGGTATTTTTTTGCGAATGTATGAACAGAGCTCCAAGTAGCAGCTTCTAAAATGTCTTTGCTTGGGACCCCTTTGAGAAAAGCTAATGAAGTAGATGCAGCCCTGGTGGAATGGGACATGATCCCCTTGGGCACTGGTTTACCATGGTGCAAATAGCAGAAACTAATGCAGTGGCTTATCCATTTAGAAATAGTCTGCTTTGATATAGCCTTCCACTTTGATCCTGCAGCAAATGCTACCAGTAGTTGCTCAGACTTTCTTAGAGATTTTGTCCTGTTTAAGTAGAATCTTAGTTGTCTGTGTACATCCAATGCATGCAGAATCTGCTCCCCTTTGTTCTGCGGATTTGGGAAAAAGGTTGGCAGGTGAATGGTTTGGTTAAGAGCCACACTGGATACTACCTTAGGCATAAAGGAAGGATTGGACCTGAGGGCCACCCTGTCCGGGTAAAATATAATGAAAGGCTCCACTGCCATGAGAGCCTGTAGTTCTGAAACCCTTGTAGCTGAAGTGACTGTCAAAAGAAAAGCTGTCTTCCAAGAAAGAAATTTTATATCCACAGTAGCTGCTGGTTCAAAAGGAGGTAGGGTTGAGGTCCCATGCAGGAGCTGGCGCTCTCCTGGGGGGGGCCTTAAATTTCTGGCCCCTCTGAGATACTGTTTTAGCAGTGGATGAGAAAAGAGAGGAGGCTCTGTGTTGTAATGAGCAGAGATGGCAGAGGCATGGATTTTTATTGAAGAAAAAGATAGGCACTTGTCAAGCATCTCAGTTAAGTATTGTAAAATCTGAGGAATACTGGGCTTTGCTGTGTCTTTTCCCTGTGCTTGGTTCCAAGCACAGAATCTCTTCCATTTATCAGCATAAGATTTTATAGTACTAGGCCTTCTGGCTTCCAAAATTACATCCATCACAGGTTTACTGAGAGATGTGGTTTGAATAATTGATTAGCCATGCTGCAAGATTCAGAGTTTGGAGCTGAGTGTGCAGAATTTGATAGTTCTGCTGAGACAGTAGGTGAGGTGTCGGAGGCAAGTACCACGGAGGAAAGTGTGACATATTCCTTAGAAGTGGATACCAGTGTTGGCGAGGCCAGTCTGGAGCAATTAAAATAATTTTTGGTTTTTCCTGTCTGACCTTTAGTAAGACCTTGAGAAAGTAGAGGCAGAGGGGAAAAGGCATAGACTGACAGGTTTTTCCAGCTGAAAGATAGAGCATCCACTTTCCATGCTTTTTTGTGATGAGTTCTCGTGCAGAATTTGTCCAACTGATAGTTTTGGGGAGAGGCAAATATATCTATGTCTGGGCTTCCCCATTCCTGTGTTAACATGTTGAAGATTTGTGGATCCAGTTTCCATTTGTGCAGGTCCATAAGATTTCTGCTTAGGTTGTCTGCCAGAGTATTTTGCTTTCCTGGCAGGAACTGAGCTTGAAGATGTATTTGGTAAGCCAAGGCTGTGTTCCACAAGGCCATGGCTAGTCTGCAAAGGGGGTAGGAATGGGTACTCCCCCCCCCCCCGCTTGTTTATGTACCACATAACTATGGTATTGTCTGTCTTTATCAGTAGTTGTCCTGGATGAAGTAAGTCCTTGAAGGCTGTCAGAGCATTCTGAACAGCTAGCATTTCTTTCAGGTTGATATGCAGATGCATTTGGTTTGGGCTCCATTTGCCCTGAATGCATCTCCCTGTCAGGTGGGCCCCCCAAGCATAGTCTGATGTGTCTGTAGTTAGGGTTTGGGTGGCAGGGGGTAGAGTGAATGACAGTCCCTTGTTTTGGTGACATGTCTCTGCCCAAAGAAACTCCTGTTGCAGGCAGGGAATGAGAGGGATCATTGTTTCCAGGCTGTGACAATGTTGACTCCATAAACTTTTTAGGTGCCATTGAAGTTTCCTCATATGCAGTCTTGCATATGGAATTAGTAAAATGCAGGATGCCATGAACCCCAGAGCCTGCAGAATTTGTCTTGCAGATAACTGGGTTTTTGTGGCAATTTGTTTGAAGTATGTTGTCAATTACAGTTGTTTGTCTGGCGTAAGGTAAGCCATCTGGGCAGTTGTATTCAAGCTTGCACCCAGGAATGTAATTATTTGAGAGGGTACCAGTTGTGATTTCTTTTTGTTTATGGTGTACCCTAGGCATGCTAGAAGCCTTTTTACAAACGCCATATGTTGAAGAAGTGTGTCCTTGTCCTCTGCTTGAATGAGACAATAGTCCAGATATGGACAAATTTGAATGTTTCTTTGTCTGCAGAATGCAATTACTGGTGCCAGGCACTTTGAAAAGACCCTGGGCGCAGCAGATAAGCCAAAGGGCAGTGCAGAGAATTGGTAATGCAAAAAGCCTGCTTTGAAGCGGAGGTATCTTCTGCAAGATTCCCTTATTGGGATATGCAGGTATGCCTCTTTTGTCTTTTCTGGGTACCAGGAAAAGTCTTGAATAAAATCCTTGTCCTTTTTCCTTTTCTGGTACCGGTTGAATAGCCCCCATATCCATGAGGGACATAACTTGTTTCTGGGCCTCTGCCCACTGGTTCTGTGGCAGATCCGGCCATCCGTTTGGAATTAGCAAAGTATGAAAATGAAATCTGTACCCCAGGGATACTATGTTTAATACCCACTTGTCCTGGGTAATTAACTGCCAATTTTAAGCATGACGTGTTAGTTTTCTCCCCAAGGGGGCTGCCAAAAGATAAGTGCTTGGAGATGGTAAGGAAAGCCATTGAGACTGCTTACTGTAGGGTTGTGCTTAGTTACCTCCAAATTTGGAGGTGGAGGCACCCCATTGCTTTGACCTGTAAGATCCCGGTGATTGATATCTGGAGCCTTTTGAGCACCTGGGCTTGCCTTGAGTGGCTCTGCTGTACACAGGAAAGGACCAATTTTTATTAGGCCAGTGCCTACTGAACCTGGGTGGCTGCACTTGCAAAAAATCTTTTACAGTTTGCATATATTTAGCTTTGTCTTCCATTTTCTTTAAAACCTCTTCTGCCTTATTACCAGAGTATCATGCTGCAAAGGGGAATCCAACAATTTAGCTTTAACATGATCAGGCAGATTTTGCTCCTTGAGCCAGGCATGCCTTCTTATCACAGATCCAGTAATGGCAGCCCTACAAGAGGCCTCCAAGGAATTAAAACCACATTGCAAAGTATGCTTTCCAACCTGTTCTGCTGCATGCAATAAATCCTGTAACTCTATTTTCCACACAATCAGAAATCAACATCATTTTCTGTTTCAGTAAGCCCATAACATGCTGTTGATGTTTAAGCATATGAAACTGGCAGTTTAAAGCCCTGATTGCCAAGGTTGCAGACGTATAAACCTTCTTACCCCATCTATCCAGCGCCCTGGAATGTCCATCAGAAAGGGTAGGATTTTTGGCTGTAGAAGCCTTAACACCCTTGGGACCCTGAGAAATAGTCTCAGGATCAGCAGCAGGATTTTTGAAAAGAAATTTGTGGGAGTCAGGAACCCTGTAATATCTGTCTGGCTTACTAGGAGCAAGGAATCAGGAGCCATGCTTGATTCCGACAACACATCATCCACAATGTCTAATACAGGAGGTATTGCCAAAGGACTATGCTGAGGAAGAAGGAGGAAATCCCTAAGCCTCTTTTTTGATTCAGAGAAGTCCTGACTCTCCCAGTGAAAATGTTCCCTTAACAGTATGCAAAGTCTCTCCAAAAGAGTAATCCTCAGGAGGAGATGCAGATGGGATGGATTCCCCTGCATCAGAATCCTCATAAGGTGGAATAGAAAATTCCTGATCAGAAGAGGAATCAGAAGAAATGGAAACCTGATCTGAAGATTCATAATCAGTGCCTTGCCTAGGCTCTTAGCAGGGGGGGTTGGGAACCCCTGATCAAGGTAATTAAATCCTCAGCCATTTTGATCATTTGTTTTTTAGGCATAGGGGCCTGAGCCCGCGGCTCATGCGTCATTTATTTAGACATAAAAGTTGTTTTTGACCTTGTTTTTGTTGATGGCATCGGTTTAATATAAAAATGTTGAGGCCTGAAGACACCCTCAGAAGCCAGTGCCTGCACAGCGGCTCCGGACCCATCCAAGGGAGAGGCATCCGTGGGTTCAATACTTTGTGAATCACGTGGCATACTGGACTCTGAATGGGTCTCAGTAGAGGCCTGCAACTCAAAAGTAGCGGGTATCAGGGGCTGCGAAAGTGCCTCACTGAGTACCGGTGAACCGGTGACTGGCTTAGGAGAAGCTTTGTCGTCAGTTTTGGACCTCAACGGTGTGTCTGTCTTTTTTCCTTGCATTTTTTGTGAACTCTGGTAGTCAAATTGCTAACCGACAACATTTCAGGGTAGTTAAATCTTGAACCAAAATATTTAGAAGCAAAAATATACAGACGCTTAATAGTGTGTTGGTTAAATTTAGCACAAAACCGACAGCAAGGCACGTTGTGATCAGGGCCTAGGCAAGGAATACAGTACAAATGAAAATCCTTATGAGGTATTTGCTTCTCACAAGTAATGCAATTATTAACTTTTACTGACATCGATAAAGAACAAGAAAAAGTTTCCCCAACGGGGTACTTTGCTTTAGTTTGAAGACTTTGGTTCTGAAATTCAAAAACAAAAGTTTCAGGAGTCTGCCGACCGGCACTTGCGAACTGCTTTTGCTTCGGGCACCGCGCGGCAAGAAAGACTGATTAAAATGGAGTCGGCTGCATGTTTTATACCCGACAACCTGACATAATGAAAGAGGAGACAGCAACCGACGCAGGACCCAAGACTTTGTTATTCAGGCTGACTGAGGGCAACCTGCCAGCAGATTACCCAGATGTAATGACTGCAACAGTGAAACAAGAGGAACATCAACAAACAGGTTTATTTAATTATTTCAAACTAAATTTCAACATACCTGACTTTTTTGTTGGGTTAAGGGAGTAGCACAGCAATTCCCACAGTAACGTGATATGGCTCAGAATATAACATTTCTACCACATGTGATTATGAAACATGGTACGAAGACTGCATCAAAAATCTACTAATGGTGTCTTAATACTGCCACCTCCTGGCACAATGCAAGTCCACAGCTATTACATATTTCCAACAAATAAGTACAAGTGACAGTTTTATTTTGCAAGCAGCATCTACTAATCTTTAAACCTGTACAATAGTTGGCTTATATTATAAACATATAGATTATATGTATTACTTTATGTATGACTAACTTGTCAAGAAGAGTTAGAAAAACTGTTACTGATTGATCCCAATTTCAGCTCCTATTAATATACAGACACACTTAAGAGAGTTTACAAAAAAAAGATTATAATTAAGCATTAAAGTTGATAGGATGTGGACTTCTGCTGAAAAGGGTTTTTTGACTAAACTTAGTCAGACAAACCCGGTAAACAAAAACAAAATAAAATAAATATATAAATAAATTAAAAACTAACAAAAGTTGGCAAAGAAAGGAAATACTTTGGATCCGGTATATTTTATGTGAACGGAAGATGTCTGGGGGTGTACTCAGAAAAACGGCACACAGCATTATGCAAAGCAGCACTGTCAGTGTGGATGAACAGGGAGGGGCCAATCTAGAAACATATGCAGTGTGACTGTGATACTGGAAAAAGTGTCCAGTATGTTCTGTATTTAAATGATTGCACAAAGGCATGCAAATGAGAGCCATAAAGGTATGCAAATGACAAAATCAAACATGTTGGCACAATTCAGAAACCTACAAATTTTCTGATGCAGAGAAGCATTACTGACATTTGATGCAAGGAACAATGTCAACATTTGCATAGCCACATGCATTAATAATCACCGTCTAAGCCAGCGTCCATGATGTTGCCTTTCACTGCCCACCACACTGCAGAAAGGCCTATTAATGACCAACATCCCATCACCTCTATGGCCAGGAAATGTCAAGTGCTGCCATGTGGACAGAGACACCACACATGCGTTAGTAGATATGTCCCACCCTTGCATGGAATCAAGGGGAATGCATGGAATGCCTAGCCCAATGCACATGAAATCCTTGCTATGGGGTCTTTCCGGTGTTCAATAGGGGACACACAAGGAGTTTTACAGTTGCTGGCCTCTTTAATCCAACACCAATTCCTTGACATGAAACTGCAAAAATGTGAAAGGGCGTATTTGTTTCCATGGACAGAAAAGGGGAGAACCACCACAACACTGGTATTCTACAACACAGCCCATTTTCCTGAGGTCCTGAGAGCCACTTACTGCACCCACATCGCTATCAAGTCTCCACCTGTTCCACATTGCATCCAAAATATCAGCTGAATGGCTTTCTACTCCATCAGTTGCCTGGTGGTACACAGTGCAAACAGCATTAAATACACTGTGACTGTACACCAACCAGGCAACTCCCATAATACTCATATCTCACACATATGCACCCCATGCCAGCACTTCATGCCACATGACATTACCATCTCAAGTTACTTTCATGCATTGTGACGAGTTTGATACTTCTGTACTGCCCACAGTTGTGGATGTCCCCCCCGTTCTTGTACACCGGCAGGAGTATGATTATTCTCCAGTCATCTGGGATACGTCTTTCTGTCCACATTGCTATGAGTACCCTCAGGAGACATTTCTCCCCAACCTCACCCAGCATCTGTATCATATCTCATGTGACCTGATCTGAGCCTGATGCTCTTCTCAACTTCATTTTCCTTATTGCTATTGTTACTTCTTCTAGGGTGGGCTCCTCCTCCTCTCTCTTCATAGGTTGCACCTGGGGCAGTACAGCTTCTGTGGGGTTTTCTTCATTTAGAAGCTGCTGGAAGTACTTCTTCCATCTACCTTTGATGTCCTGCGGACTGGTGAGCAGGTTGCTGCTGCCATCCCTTATGAAGTGTGTCCATCTTCCTCATCTTTCTGTCTTTGCCTTGCAACCTGACACAGTTTCTTTGTGCCACCTACTAAGTCACTTTCCAGAAACTGGTAGAGTGCCTCCAATGCCTGTTCTTTGCTATTGTAACTCCTTTCTTAACTTCTTTGTTAGTCAACCAGTATTCCTTCCTAGCCTGGTCTGTCTTTTCTGTCTCTCATTTCTTTCTAAACTCCTCCTTTCTTTTGATGATTCCCTGGACTTCTGCATTCCACCACCAGCTTTCCTTATGTACTATATTTCCATACCTCACACATGCTGTTTTGAGGGGCTACCATTCTTCTTCAACTCCACCTATTTCCTCCTCTTCTTGGGGTGCTAGAGAGCTGAGCAATTCCTTGAACCAGTCAATGTCCAGGTCTTCAGCCTAGTCTCTGCTGACCTTAGAGCCTTTTCTGACCACTTGCTTGCAGCTGATTGTGGCAACCAATGGTTTATGCTGTGGGCCAACTGTTTCACTGGGAATGACCTTGCAATAACTGATTCTACCCCACTGCCCCTTCTATAGTAGGAGGAAGTCTACCCGAGCTGCACATTGGCAACTCTTGTATATGATCTTGAGACTCTCTCTCTTTCTGAACCAGGGCACTTCTATGGGCTAGGCTTGTAAAGGCTCCAGGGCCATTAGCCTAGTACACACCTATAAACCTACGTGTTGACTATCAAGCCACTGCCAAACAGAAGTCTAGAATGGCCTCTCCATTATTCCTGCTGCCCCATCCATGTGGATCCAGACAGTCCTAATATCCTATTCTGTCTACGAGATGCACATTGCATTTAAATGGAAAAAACATGTTAAGAGGTTTGTTTTCTTTACTGTTAATGTAGGTTTGTCTATGTTACCTTAAAACAGGAATCTAGTAGCCCAGCCTGGTTCCCTTGTCCACAAAAGACACCTCTGTACTGTTTTTTGAAATACCATTTTCACCCTTAAGCATAGCGGCAACACACTAGCCTGGCTCCACTTCTTATCAGTGTCCTTTACTCTTTTTACCCTCACCAGACTTATCTGAAGCCCTAAGCAGCCATTGCTCTCTGATTGGTTTCTTTCCTGTTGTGTGGCTAAGCGATACAGGTTCTGCCCCACTACGCTCCCCTAACCACCCCCATATCATTTCCTTTATACCTATCCTACCTGCCCAACCCCTCACCCAACCCCTCCCCTTCCTGCATCTCTGTCCTAGCCCAAACAAGGACCCCCTCTCACTTACACATCTCTAAACTTAGTCTCCCCCTCCCATACACAGCCCACCCACTAGCTGTCACTATTAGCTCTCCTGTCACTCATATATAACCTTATGACTCTACCTCTCTTACTTACCAAAACTACACCTAGCATGCCTTTTTGTAACCCACTACTCCTTCTCTTAGCTCCATTACTAATGCTCTACTCCCTTTCCTCCTACAACTGCCCCCTTATACCTACATACCCTAGTCTCACAATCACTCACAAAAAGCTAATAGTACACCCACTGCAATCCTTCCACATCTGCCCTTCAGTCTTTTTTCTGGATGCTCCCTTCCCAAAAATCGAAATCCCCCCCTACCCAAACCATTAAACCTTTACGTAAAATAAAGTACCTACCCTGCAAGTATTACTACTTCCCCAAATCTCTACTACAATCTGGTGATATTCATCCAAATCCAGGACCAAACTCCACTCCTTCATCCAACTATACCACTTCTCCTTACTCTATTGGTTCAACTCCCCCCAAAAAACATATCTTTTTACTCTAGGGATATCAGGAGTGTTGTTAACAAAATCAGCGAATTTCACGCCTGGATGGATAAACTACAATCCTGATATCGTCACCCTCACTGAAACTTGGCTAAAACCACCTAACTCGGACCAGAATATCAATACACCTGGATATAACATTCTAAGACTTGACGGCCTTAAGAAAAAAGGGGGTGGAGTGGCCATTGCCTACACAGACCACCTTAGTCTCACTAGGCTTAACAAACCCACTCCTGACTTTTCCCCGATGAACTGCTGATAGCTAATCTGAAACTTAACAACTTCACAACAATCACCATGGTAGCTATATATATTCTCCCAGGCGACAACATCCCCATCCTAGAAAACATTCTCTCCTACCTTTCCCAACACATAAAAAATGAAACTATCCTTCTAGGGGATGTTAACATAAATGGGTTAAACCTACAGCAACCCAACTCCACCAACTGCATTAACTTACATGGCTTTACACAACTAGTCTCAGTACCTACACACTAACAGATCCAATATTCCTAGTACTCTATTAGACTGGATTCTAGTCTCCAATCCCCTAAAGTACCATTACCCTGAAACCCTATCAAACTCCTTAAGCGACCACTCCCCTGTCAAAGTCCTAAGATACTCACTTCACTTTTCTTCTCAAGGCCACATAAATTTATCACCTGTCGTAAACTAACAAACTTCAGCCCTGCAACTTTTAATGACCTCCTCTCAAAAATTAACTGGTCATACCTAACCACACTTCCCTTAGATGAAGCTGTCCACCACTTTAACTCTACCCTCCAAATCATCCTTAATTCACTTGCACCTCTCCGTACAGTTAGAATCAGAACTAATACTGCCCCATGGCTAACGTATGACACCTACACAATAAAGAAAAATAGACAAAAGACATGGAAACTTTGGCTAAAAAACTAAACTTCCTGCCCACTTGATAAAATATAAACAACTTAGAAACCAGGCTAAAAAGCACATTCTCAATGACAAAAAGGACTACTACCTCAACCCCTCAATTACTCAAAAGTCTAACCCTAAAAAATTCTGGAACTCGCTAAATCAAATTCTATACCCAGGTTACTCCTCTCCCCCCAACCCTTACCCAAATAACACACCTGTAGAAACTGCCACCACTTTTAACACCTACTTCATCGAATCCATATCAAAGATGGTAATCTCTGTCCCCTCCTCCACTAGCTCAAAAGACCACACTACGTCACCCCTAACTCCAAATTCTACTAACTCACTCTCTTGAACCTGTTCCAACCAACTATATTAAGTCTCTACTCTCAAAACTCAAGCCTTGTTCCTCTTCTGCTGACAATCTTCCACCGGTCTTTTTACAGACAGCTGCTAATTCCATTGCTATCCCTGTATCTATCCTAATAAACCGCTCCATCTCTGAATCTAAAGTCCCCTCTATCTGGAAAGAAGTCTACACTTTACCCATACATAAGGGAGGTAATTCTACCGAAATTTCCAACTTCAGGCCTATCACCATACTCTCACCTCTCAAAAATATTAGAAAAATGCATTCACAAGCAAGTCATGCAACACCTACTTCAGGAAAACTTGCTTATTCCCACGCAGCATGGCTTTCACCCACAGCATAGCACCACAACTGCCCTATTATCCTTCATCCATACTATCTCTCTGGCAAAAGACAACAATAAACTTGTCTCTTGTCTTTTCCTTGACCTCTCTAAAGCCTTTGATATGGTCTTCCACTCTCTCCTTCTAAACCAAACTGTCTAACCTCAGCTTTTCCACTGCTAATGTTGCTTGGTTTTCCAGCTATCTCACCAACTCTAAGCAATCAGTGAGATGGCTCTAAGCTCTCTCTCCTCCTCCTCCTCCCTGTAAAAAATGGGTGTCCCACAAGGATCCATCCTTGGCCCACTACTCAAACATTTTCACTAATCTGCTCCATACCTCCTGCCCCCAGTCTTCCCTCATACAATATGCAGATGACTCTACAGTCATCACCTTCTCCGATACTCCCTCTGATCTTATCTCTGCTACACAAGAATCCTTTAACTCAGTTGAAACCTGACTTTCTCAAAATCACCTTATTCTTAACCCCCCAAAAAAACTACACTCCTTCTCTTTCTTCCTAAAAACTTCATCCACCTCAAAACTAATTTTTCCGTACTATCCCTAGACAACACCTCCATCACTGTTGAAAATAACACAAAACTTTTAAGGAGTCATAATTGATGATCAGCTTAAATCTGACTTGCAAATAAATAACTGTATAAAAAACACATCAAAAACTTGGGCTTCTTTATCGAAACAAAAGGTTCCTCACTAACAAAGCAAAAATTACTCTCTCTCATGCCTACCTCCTACCTAGCCTATTCTATAGCTCTCAAATTCTTACAAATCTAAACTCTACATTAGCTGCCAAATTAGAGACAACTAACAACAAGGTAGTTAGATTTGCTGGACATTAACCCTATAAATCTCACCACTGTCTTTCCCAACAACACCTAAACTGGCTTGAGTTTCCTCACCAGCTACTTCTCTTCCAACTCCACATAGTGCACTCCATCCTTTACCAGAAATCTTACTGAACGAGCCTATCTCCTCTCATCTCATATTACAACCCCACCAGACAACTACGCAGCTCTGACCAAGACCTCCTACAAATATACAAACCCAAGACCAAAGTTAGTCGTAATCTCTACAGCTACCATCCTTATACATCATGGAACATACTCCTACATGAAATCAGGTCCCTCAGAAATATTCATCAATTCAAAGCTGCAGCAAGAGAATATCTAAAATCTCAGCTGTCCTGCCTCTGCACACAACCACCTTAACTCTAGACAGTCAAACTATGGCCCTTGACATACCTCTACCATTTGGACGTTCATATTATAAATTTCTCTAGCCTGGATATTTATAGGTTCATAGGTAGGTACTAGGCTATTGGCCCTAGGGCTTATATAAGCCTAGCCAAAGGTACCCTGGCTTTCGCCACCCAAGAAAATTATTTTCCTGTGCCAGTGTCGAGCAGAGCCACAGAAGTGATCCCCGGGGTGAAGTTCCTATCTCCCATCCAATCATCAAGATTTTTCTTGAAGAATGCTAATGAGGAGCTTTGTTTGATATAGATAGGTAGTTTGTTCCAGAGTATGGGAAGTCTCTGGGACAGGAATCTATCCCTCCAGCATGTTCTGTTTATTGTGGTGACAAGGTTTAGGTCCCTAGACCGTGTAGCTCATAGGGATTGGGATTTCTTTAAGTGGAGCATGTCTAAAAGCTCTGGGTTTGACATAGCTTTGTGTGTTAGGCAGAGATCGCCTCTGAGTAGGCGATATGCAATGGAGTAAAGCTGCAGTTTTTTGAGACTGTCTGCATAGGGCATCTGTTTGAGGCCGGTAATCCTCTTTGTGAGGTATTTCTGTGGCCTTTCCAGTTGTTGTAGATGTCTTGTGAGGTACATACCAAAAGGGGCATTGTACTCTATAATGGGTCTAATGAGCGATGAGTAGAGGGGAACAATGACCTCTTTTTTTCCTGGAAGAGAAACCTTTTGTGATGAGGTGTGCCATGTAGAAGGATTTCCTGACTACTGTGGCGATGTGATTATCAAAGGAGAGACTACTCTCCACCTGTGTCCCAAGGTCTCTTATCACACTTTCAGTGTTAAGTAGACTACCGCCTATGTAGTAGTTCATGGGTACTGAGTGTTTACCAAAAGGGATGACAATGCACTTTTTGGCATTGAGCTTGAGGCCATGGCTTTGACACCAGGCATCTGTCTCAGTGAGGCCCTTTTGTAGGATGTCCACATCTTTTGGAGTTTTGATTATGGCTCCTAGTTTGCAGTCATCTGCAAACTTCGTTAGCCAAAGACCTTCTGTGTTGGCCTGTACTTCAGAGAAGTAGATACCAAACAGGAGAAGACCCAGGACTGAACCCTATGGTACTCCACTTGTAACTGGTCTGAAGTTGGATTTGGAGACTGCTACTTTCACAGTGTGGGTTCTGTCAGTGAGCCAGTTGGCAATCCATCTTGTGACACAGGGATTTATACCTAGTTTAGTGAGTTTATCTACAATTCCAGAGTGGGGGATGGTGTTGAAAGCCTTAGAGAGATCTAGTAGGCTGTGTGAACCACCTTACCCTCATCTACGGCTTTGGTGACTGCTTCAAAGAAGTCTATCATGTTTAGGAGACATGATCTGCCTTTTACAAACCCGAACTGGGTGGGGTCCTGAGTTTGGAGATTACCAATGTCATCGTTTATAAGTTCCATGATGATACGTTCCATAGCCTTGCAGACCAGGCTCGTTAGGCTAATGGGGCGGTAGTTTCTGGGGTCTGTGGTAGCTCCCCCTTTGTGGAGTGGGATAACTGTCGCTGTGTGCCATTCAGTGGGAACATAGCCTGAAGTGAGGCTATGATTGAACATGGTACTTAGGTGGGGTGCCAGTTCATTCTGTAGTTCATGTAGAACACAGCCTGGGATGTCGTCAGGTCCCATGGATGCTGTGTTCTTGGCTTTGGATAGTGTTTTTTTTTTACGTGTGCAGCCGTGATTACAGGAACTTTGCATTCTTCTGGTATAGAGATGGGCCCTTTAGGGGATGACAGTGGGGTAAAGTTAGTACTGAACCTATCTGCCAGGATGTTGGCAATATCAGTTGGTTCTGTATATTTAGTGCCATTGTGCTGTAACTCAGAGCAGATCTGAGTGTTGCCATTGAGATTCTTGACATAGCTATAGAATGCTTTTTGGTTGTCTTTAGAGTCAGTGGCAATTTTGTTTTCATAACTAGCTTTGGAGGATTTTATGAGGGATCTCAGCTTCTTACTGAGGCTGACCAGGGAGTTTCTCCAATCATGGGATTTTACTCTTTTTTGCAACAGTTTCTTTCTTCTGTTGTAGAGTTTGTATATGGCAGGGGACCACCAGATTGGCTTCCTTTTTTTGGAGGATAGCATCTTGGTTCTGTTAGGGATTGCATGATCCATGCACTCGTGTAAGTGCTTATAAAGTGCATTTCTGTAGGATTCAGCAGTCATACCTCTACTGTCCGTCAGCATGGGTGTCGTGAAGTTTGCCACTTCTGTCTTAAGAAGCGTGAAGTTGGCTTTGGAGAAATTTTTTACTGTGGTTTCCTTAATGGGGGGTAGGGGAGGGATGTGGATGTCTAGGGTGATTAGCTTGTGGTCGGATCTGACAAACGAGGAATTGACCTCTGGTGTGGAGCACCAGTTGCCCATGTTTGTAATAACTAGGTCTAGGATATTGTTGCCCCTGGTGGGGGTGTGGATAAGATGATCCATGGTATTGGAATTTATGAATTCCAGAAAACGTTGAGCACAAGAGTTGGTACATAGGTTCATAGGTTCGTACTAGGCTATCTGCCCTAGGGCATTTATAAGCCTAGCCACAGTGTGTGTGGCTTTCATCACCCCTTAGGATGAGAATACTACGCCCTTTTAGGGTTTAGTTTACTGTGCCTCTGTCTAGTAGTGACACAGAGATGACCCCCGGGGTAAACCTACGATCTCCCATCCACTCGTCGAGATTTCTCTTGAATAGAGTCAGTGAGGGGCTCTGCCTAACATGGACTAGGATTCTGTTCCAGAGTGTAGGGAGCCTCTGGGTTATGAATCTGTCCCTCCAGCACGTCCTACTTATTTCTGTGTTGAGGTTTAAGTCTCTTGTTCTCGTGGCTCTGATGGATTTGGATTTTCTGAGGTGGAGCATGTCCATTAATTCCGGATTGGACATGGCCTTGTACGTCAGGCACAGATCACCTCTGAGTAGGCAGTATGCGACTGAATAGAGCTGGAGTTTTTTCAGTCGGGCAGCATATGACATATGTTTAAGACCCTTTATCCTCTTGGTGAGGAACTTTTGGGGTCTTTCCAACTGCTGCAGGTGTCGGGTGAGATACATCCCAAATGGGGCATTGTACTCAATCATTGGCCTGATAAGAGAAGAGTACAGGGCACAATGACCTCTCTTGATCTAGATGTGAAACCCTTCATGATAAGGTGGGCAATATAGAAGGTCTTCCTAACCACTTTGGCAATGTGAGTGTCAAATGAGAGGTTACTGTCAACCTGGGTCCCTAGGTCCCTGATTACCTCTTCCATACTTAATGGATTACCACCTATGTGGTAATTTGTCGGTACCTTGTTTTTCCCAAAGGGTATGACTATACATTTTTGGCGTTCAGCTTAAGGCCATGGCTCTGGCACCAATTATCCGTTTCTATGAGGCCTCTCTGAAGGATGTTTGTGTCCGCTGGAGTATCAATTATGGCACCCAGTTTGCAGTCATCTGTGAACTTTGTCAGCCACAATCCTCCTATGTTTGCCTGTACCTCGGAAAAATAAATGCCGAACAAGAGGGGTCCCAGGACTGAGCCCTGTGGGACACCGCTTGTGACTGGCTTAAGTCTGACATAGCTCCAGCAACTCTGACCCTGTGGGTTCTGTCCTTGAGCCAGTTTGCAACCCATCTTGTGACATATGGGTTTACATTTAAGCTGGTGAGTTTGTCTATGACGCCCGAGTGGGGTATTGTGTCAAAGGCTTTTGCAAGGTCAAGGTAGGCTGTGTGAACTGCCTTACCCTCATCAATGGCCTTAGTGACGGTTTCAAAAAGTCGACCAAGTTCAAAAGGCAGGATCTGCCCTTGACAAAGCCAAATTGGGTAGGATCCAATGTCTGTAGGTCCCCAATGTCTTTGTTTATGAGTTCCATAATGATCCTCTCCATAGCTTTGCAGACCAGGCTCGTCAAGCTTATGGGGCGGTAATTTCCAGGGTCCGTAGAAGCACCGCCTTTGTGAAGTGGGACCACTGTTGCCGTCGCCACTCTTTGGGTACGTATCCTGTAGTAAGGCTAAGATTAAACAGCAGCCTTATGTGTGGGTTTAGTTCCTCTTGGAGGTCATGTAGCACACAGCCCGGGACACCATCCGGTCCCATTGATGCTGTGTTTTTAGCTTTAGAGAGGGCGGCTCTCACCTGGGCATCTGAGACATTAGGGAGGCTACACTTTGCTGGGATAGTTATTTCTCCTTTTGGGGGGGGGAGGAGAAATTTGCACTGAACCTGTCTGCCAGAATGTTGGCAATGTCAGTGGGTTCAGTGTATTTTGTGTCATTTTGGACTAACTCTGAGCATATCTGGGAGTTTCCACCCAGGTTTCTAACATAGCTAAAGAAGGCCTTGTGATTGTCTTTTGTGTCTTTTGCGATTTTTCTCTCAAAGTTGGCCTTGGATGATTTTATGAGTGATCGTAGTTTTTTGCTAGTACTGATCAGAGATGCCTTCCCTTTTAGGGATTTTGCTCTGTCATGTAGTAGCTTCCTACTCCTGTTGTAAAGTTTGTTTATGGCTGGGGTCCACCAGACCGGCGCCTGCCTTTGGGGAATGGGTCTTGGTTTTATTTGGGATTGCATGATCCATGCATTCTTGAAGGTGCCCATAGAAGGCATTTGCAAAGGATTCAGCAGTGTGGGTTGTGGTTTCCACTGGCCCAGGGGCCTTGAAGGATACCACTTCAGTCTTAAGAAGTGTGAAGTTTGCTTTTGAGAAGTTCTTCACTGTGGTCTTTTGTGCAGGGGGTGGGGGCGGGATGTGGATTTCTAGTGAGATTAATTTATGGTCTGATCTTACCAAAGAGGGATATACTTCCGGTGTGGAGCATTTTGTCCCCATGTTTGTGATGATCAGTTCTAGTATATTGTCTCCTCTTGTGGGAATGGTGACTAGTTGTTCCATTGCATTTGAGTTTATGAATTCTAGGAACCTTTGGGCTAGGGTGTTGGGGCTTGAGTAATGTTCCCAGTCTATGTTTGGGTAGTTGAAGTCTCCCAAAATGATGGTATTTGGAGACACATTCATACTCTCCAGTGTCTTCAGGAAGGCTGTGTGGGGTTCCTGAGTTTGAGAGGGTGGTCTGTAGCATGCTACAAACTGTAAGGCAGTTTTGCCTGTGGTTAGTTGCACCTGGATAGTCTCCGATGCTTTGTGCGTTGCCACTAACCTGGAGGTGTGGGTATCTTTGATGAAAATGGATACTCCCCCTCCTTTTGTGGTTCGGTCCAAGTTTTGGGGCCGGAAAGCATGATATGAGGTAAAACCTGATAGTGCTGGGGTACTCTCAGGAGCCTTGAACCACGTTTCAGTCACTGCACAGACATCGATGTTCTCCATACTGAGGTGGGCTTCGAGGGCGTGCATCTTGAGGTTTAGACTTCTGACATTGAGCAGCATTACCCTTAGTTTTTTTCCACTTGTGTTTTCTAGGGAGGTAGGTTTGTCATTTGAGCCTTGCCTAAAAAGGCGCTATGGGGGTGGCAAGAGCCTTGGCCAATATCCGGAAGGCCAGGGGTGACAGGTGCAAGCCATCCCTTGCGAAGCAGCGTGGCTTGTCAAGCATGTCATCCCAAGCAGACAGACATTGGATCCCCTTAGAATGACACCAGTAATTAAGCCAATTGTTAAAACTGATAATTTTGTCTTTGTACTGTGGCATCATTCTTGGTGAGGGTAAGATGCTGCTCAGGGTCAGGGTCATACCGGCCTGGGCTACATAATCAGAGAGCTCCTCTATGTCTCTTTTCATGTAGTCCAGGGAGGTGCGTCTCAGGTCGTTCACACCGGCATGTACAATGACTGAGTCATATTTGTACTTGCTGTGGAGTGACCTGAGTGCTTGTGTTATGTGGCGGATTCTAGCTCCCGACAGGCAGCTTACTGTGACCTTTTCCTTGTTCAGTCTGGTGAGCGGGACGTCAGTGTGTCTGACTATAGAGTCACCTATTACAAGTGTGTCTGGCATGTTGTTTGGCCTTAAGGGCTGTGACTGTTTAGCACACTGACTTTGTGAACTATGTGTTGCATGTGCTATGTCTTGAGGTGGTGGTTGCTTGGGTGTCTGCTTTGGAGGCCTCTGTTGTTTTGGTAGATTTTTTTATCAGCGCCTCCGAGTATGTTTTTGTGTGTTTATGTGTTTGGTTTGCAGTTGTGATAGTTCTATGTGAGACTGGGTTTGTGGTGTGCGTGGTTACCTTCTCCTCCTGACTGGTCTTGCCAGTACTGAATTGAGAGAGCTCAGCCTCCAGTTTGGCTATATAGTTGCATCTCTCGCATATATTTGTATTTGTTGGGAGGAGGAGAGGGTTGTCTGTGTACATGAGGCAATTGTAACATTGCCTCAAGATTCCCAGATTCACCAGCTGAACAGGTGAGGACGCCAGCAACTGACCCTTCGACATGCTAGAAATAGTGAAAAAGATTGTTGTGTAACTGAGTCAGAAAGGACCTATAGGGAAATGGGTACTCAACAGAATTTAGGTGAATGAAGTACTTTCTTTTGTTTAAGAGTGCTTTACCTGTGTAAAAAATGCTTTAGGAGCAAGTGCTGAGCTTTTCAGATAGAGTATAGGCTGTTTAGATTGCAAGTAGAACAGTTCTAAGGGAAAAATTGAAGAGCAGACTTGGCGGAGCCAGAAAAAGTCTAACCTTGTTTAACCAAGTTTAGCCTTGTTTAACCGTCGCTGCGCTATGCGCACGACCGCGCAAAGCCGTGCAAACGCGGATTTTAAGCAGTGAACTACAAAAGAGCTAGGAATGGTCCCAAACAACCAATTACTACAGCTTCTTGTACGAGTAGTTTTCCCAGTTAATGGTAGGGTAGTTGAAATCGCCCATTATTAGGGTGTTACGTTGTACCCTAATATTTTCCAGTGTATTAAGAAATGAGGAGTGGGAATCCTGGGGCATGGTGGGGGATCTGTAGCAAGCTACAATTTCGATTGCGGTCTTGCCCAGAGCTAGTTGCACTTGGATAATCTCGGATGCATTATGCTGAGCAACTAGCTTGGAGGTGTGGATATCCTTAATGAATATGGACACGCCTCCACCTTTAGTGTTTCGGTCCTGGTTAGGTGGCCGAAAGGTGTGGTATGAATTATAGCCTGGTAATGCAGGGGTACTCTCTGGAGCCTTGAACCAGGTCTCTGTCACTGCACAGATGTCAATGTTCTCCATTTTAAGGAGTGCCTCGAGTGAGTGCATTTAGAGGTTTAGACTTCTAGCATTGAGTAGCAATATCTTCAGATTCTTCTTGCCTGTATCTGTTAGGGTGGTGAATTTGTCATTTAAACCTTGCCTAAAAAAGGCACTACAGGGGTGGCTAGAGCCTTAGCCAGTATCCGGAATCCCAAGGGCGACAGGTGCAGGCATCTCTGGCAAAACATCGTGGTCTGTCGATCATGTCATCCCAGGCAGACAGATACTGGATCCCTTTAGAATGACACCAGAAGCTTAGCCAATTGTTGAAGTCAATAATTTTGTCCTTGTACTGTGGTATCATTCTGGGTGATGGCAGGATGCTACTCAGGGCTAGGGTCATACCTGCCTGGGCTACAAGATCGGACAGCTCCTCCATGTCCCTTTTCATGTAGTCCAAGGAGGTACATCTCAGGTCATTCACACCAACACAGACAATGACAGAGTCATATTTGTACTTGTTGTGGAGTGACTTAAGTGCATGCGTTATGTGGCGTATCCTGGCACCCGACAGGCAGCTGACAGTAACTTTCTCCTTGTTTAGCCTGGTGAGTGGAACATCAGTGTGCCTGACTAAAGAGTCACCTATGACTAGAGTGTTGGGTACGTTGTTATGCCTTATGGGCTGTGGTTGAGTGGCACACTGAGTTTGTGGGCTATGTGTCATTTGGGTTGTGTTCGGGGGTGGAGATTGCTTGTGTTTCTGCTTTGGAGGTCCCTGTTGCTTGGGCAGGTTTTTACTGAGCGCCTCCGCGAATGTAGGTGTGTGTTTTGTTTCTGTGTGTGTGTTTTGGTGGTGTAGGTTTTGACGGATTATGTGCTGAGTGTGGTGTGGTGCAAGTGTTTACCTTCTCCTCTTGACTGTCTAGTCCAGTCTTGGGTGAAGAGAGCTTTGCTTCCAGTTTGGCTATACAAGTGCATTTCTCACAGGTTGTAGTGTTGGGTGGTAGGAGGAGAGGGTTGTCTGTGTACATAATGCAATTACTGCATTGCCCCAAGATGCCCAGATTCATCAGGTAGACAGGAGAAAACACCGGGAGCTAACCCTTAGACATGCCTGGATAGGTGCTTATTTGTTAAGTACTAGAAACTGTTTTCCTCTAGACAGCGAGGAAAGTTGAATACTGTAGTAATTTGTAGCTTATTTAGTGCTTACAATAAGTTCTGAACAAGTGCTGAGCTCAAAGAAACAGACTTGAGTGCTGAAAAAACTGGCTAGTTCTAAGAAACAAAATTAAGCAAGAAGGCTTTCCTCCAACACAGAAAGGCTTGGGGGCCTAGAAGCCTACAAATAGTCCTGGACACAGCAAATCTATATCCACACTAGACTACCCACAGGAAAGGCAGGAAACAAGCTTAGAAATTTTTGCTACTGTATAACATTATAATCAGTGGAAAGAAGATTGTGATACTTGATTATTTGCTTTAGGTTTACGATCGTCTGTAGTGAAATACTGAACATTGCATATGTCTGATTGTTTTTATACTGACTATTCTCTGTAAATCATATTTTATCTAGTCATTTGTCTTTCAATTTTAAACTTCATATATATATATATATATATATATATATATATATATATATATATATATATATATATATATGGGTCTTCTTCATAACACCGAAAGACCAGACCATCTAAAGTGTTTTGAAGGAGACCACAACAACGAAACTGCAGAACACCGAAAAGCACAAAATTCAAAATCCCGATGTTACGGGATTTTGATTTAGCGCTTTTGGTGTTCCGCTGTGGGTGAGTATGCATGTGTAAGTGTATTTGTGAGGGGTAGTGATGTGTGTAAGTGTGTGTTGTGACTGTGGTGTGTGTGTGTGAGGGACTGTAGTGTGTGTGTTTGCCTTGTGTGTCTGTTTGTGCGATCTCAGAGTTAGAATATTAAAGTAGGGGGGTGTGGGGGGGTGCAGGGGGGCTTGCCCCCTGCCTATTTGTAGTGTAGGGTGGTGTGGTTGGTAGTTTGGGGCAGTTGTGCGTATGTATTTGTGTATGTTTTTGTGTGTGTTATACTTGTGGTTTTCGCTGTTGTGGGGTTTTGTTGTATTGGTCTCGGTGTTATATATATATATATATATATATATATATATATAAAATAAATATATAAAATAAATTGTAACATTGTCTCCCCGGGGCCTCCACTGAAAAAGGGCTACTCATCTCAGTCGGACAATCCCAGTCAACAAACATAAAATAAATAAATAAATAAAATGTCTTAAGTGATAATTTAATAAATTGTTTAAAAAATAAAAAAGATCTGGAGGACTGTAACAATATTTGGGGGGAGCACCAGCACTTTGGGAAAAATGCTGCAGTTGCTTTATTACCTAAAGAGGGTAAAGGCCCTTTAGACCCAGATTAATATAGACCAATCTCAATTGTAAACCATGTTTACCAAGTGTTCATGTCTATACTAGGGAAAAGAATGGCAAAGATGTTGTCAAAATTGATAGATATGGATCAGTGAGATTCTCGTGGAGAGGAGGTAAACATCTGGCAACATTACCAATGATGATCCCTAGGGAAGCAGAGTGTAACAAAATGCCATTCCTATTGGAAGACAAGTCAAGTGAGATTTTAAGAGTAGGACAATGGGAAGCATTTTTATTATCTCAGAATAATAGGGCAAAAAGGGGAATGTATGGAAGCACAGATATAAGAATTAAGGTGGAAGAGTTCTCCTTTGACAAGTTGTATTTCAACAGTAGAACACGGAGAGGTGCCCTCTTTCTCCTTTGCTACTTGCTTTACATATAGAGCCATTAAAGAAAATAAGGGATTCAAAAATTCAACGATTAACTGGTCTGGTAGTCTAGAAAATGTAATTTTATTCACAGATATTTTGTACTTGATAAATTCATAAAAGGGCAGTGCAGTGCAATATTTTAGACAAGTTTAAAGTCTTTTCAGGATGTAACATAAATGAAGATAAAACAAAGGCTATAGCAGAAAACTATGTACCCACACAGAAGCTGGTTCAGCAATACCTGCGTCTATGGGGACATGTTAAGAAGTAATTAGGTATATGAATTAACAAGGATTCTATTACGGTAGCCTAAGGATATGTTAGTACACTAAACAGAAGAGAATACAAAGATCAAGAAACTGGAAGCTCTCAATTAAGGATATGGTTAGTAAGGCACAAGCAGTGAAAAAATGTTTCCAATCCCTTCAGTTTTATATACAGGCCAGGAGTAGAGGTTGTGGTCCATATTTAATAAAGAGTTGAAGGAATTTATATTGGTGGGGAAATAGCAACAGTTAAGTGAGGCAAGCTGATTCTTCCCACAGGAGAGGGTTAGAGTAGGATTTTGGATGTAGGTCCTTAAGGAAAATAACAACCATATAGATTATTATATTCCTAAAGCAGCAGAATGTATTCCCAAGAGCTAGGCCAATACGGGAATGCAGAAAACAGATATTACTAATACAAATGACTGCAAGGAGGGTTATAGAATGTAGAACGAGGGGACTGGAATTTACTGGACAAAATTAGCCAAATGAACTGAGATTTTAGGGGCAAATAACTACAGAGGGAAAGGTAATAGAAAGTGACAAGGCTAAGCAGAAGTTTGGCCTGTAGGTCAGAGACTACCTTCCTTATTAGGGATTGATAACAGAATAGTTAGAGAGAAAAAGGGACATAGGAGTGTTAAATGACAGACCAGTTCTGAAACCATGTTTAGTTGAGTTTAGAACAGATGTTGTTAGAAAAGGATAACTAATACAGAATGTAAAATATTGCATGAAAACTGTAAGATCAATCAGAAGAGGTTACAAATGATTGGAAAGGGAATATACAAAGTAACAATGGAAGGACATCTGCATGGAACAAAGTCCAGAAGGTTCAGGATTTTAACTGCACTGTTGTACTGCAACTGCCTTACTGTGCCTAATAAATCATATTTCATTGCTGTTTTCACTGTTTGTTTGCATTTTTTTTTTGCTAGATCACTGCTTGTTAAGTATTTGCTGGTACCTTTCACTGTTGCAAAGCAATCTGTTCTGCTTGCTCTGCTTTTCCCACCAAGCAATATTAAAATAACTGATTTGTTTGCTGTTTAAAACATTCTTTAGACTCTCCTTGCTGTTTTTTGTTGTGTTAAACATTTTCTAGTGTTTCCAGCTGAAACTAAGGTAGTAAGTAGCTGTAGCACAGTCCAGATACAGATTTACTGCCTCTGGGTAACTTTCCAGTAGCTATTTGTTCTGAGCACATTTCTCAGGCCATCTTTGATTAGAAAGGGTCCTTCTGCACTCTAGGAATAGGAGTGTGCTGATTGGAACTTGTCTGGTGAAGGGTGGTTGGTCTAGATCTTGGAGTAAGCATCCTCACTGGTCCTTCTGAACCTTTTTTAATTTTTTTTCAAGTTTTTAACTTTTGGTATTTAAGCCCTGCCT